>NC_085843.1:274449200-274749200 GCF_035594765.1 Anolis carolinensis | reverse complement strand
TCCTATGATAAGCTCACCTTAGGTCACCATATGTGGGTAGCGACCTGAACGTGACAACAAGAATTACTTTAATGAATGAAAACTAATTCAATAACAGTATGATTAAAATAACTCCCCAAATGCCACATAGCAGTGAAACAGATAGCTTCAGACCTTCAGTTATACCAGGCTCACTGGGATGTCATATTCTGGCAACCTTTTCCATGTCAATACAATCTCTTTGTAATTGTAAAGTTCACCCGCCACCTATAAAGTTGACTTCCTAGTCTCTTGCCAGTCACAGCAGGGAGCAGATCATGGATGACCAAACGAGAAGACACTAATTATTCCCTGTCATCCTGCAGACAATCAGCTAATGCCTTACAGCATGATGCTTGATTCCTCTTAACTGGATTAACTGGGACGTTGGCTGTGACACAATGAACCTTGCCAAGACCAACTAACCCTGGAGTTACCAACAAAAGACAATGCCTTTCAGCTTTTATTAAGACAAGCCAATGAAAATCTGGGAAGATGCCAGTCCATGGTTGCTGTGAATGTATAGATCCACTGGGATTTTTTAAGGGTTTAAGACATCTGCTTAGTTGAATCGTTGGGTTTAAAATCCAGGGCAATGTAATATATTTAGTACGCATGATTTATCTTTATGGGAAAATGCAATGGAAAGAACTAAATAAAGGCAAGCTATTTTCTTTTAAAAGTAAGCTCTGGGAAGCCTGCTATAATAAAAATAGAATTTCAACTTATGTAACTAAGCTCAACGTTGTGCCCAAATCTTCTTAGTGGGGATCTTCATGTTCCTCAAAAACTCAATTTTAGAAAATAAACTTTTTAAAACACGGGCCAAGCATTTTTTTTTCATAGACTGAGCTGGGAAGACCAAAGTGTGCATCAAGATCACACCCCAATTTCTCCTCCACTTGCAGCGATCTATCATTTTCCCCAACTTAGAATTAAAGTACCAAGAATTTGATTCACTCTGTTTTTTGTGTTTTCTTATAAAAATGATTTTAGAACCCAAGTATCATGAACTGATTAAATATAATTAGTAAGTAAGTAAGTAACTTTATTTTTCTATCCCGCCACCATCTCCCAACAGGGACTCGGGGCGGCTAACACGGGACAAAGGCCCGAAAACAAACAAGTACAACAAGGCATATTACAATAAATAAAACACAGTAAGATCAACATTATAAAAACAATACATTACATTAATCATAAGAACACATTAAAAGCATAAAATGAGTAAAAACAAAATAAAATGAGATAAAATGAACCACCAGGTTGATGGAGGGGGATGGTATGAAGGGGACATTTAAATTAAAGTGCAGTAGTATAGTTATAAAGTGCTTTGGGGCAAACAACACGATAGAAACATTTCTTGAGAGATTGATGGAGATGGATGTCCGATTAATTATGAAGAAGGAAACAGTGTGTAAAAATTAATTTAATTTAATTATACTTGAACCCCGTGCAAGTCCTTTAATTTTGCATGGGTTAGGGGTACAGGAACTCTGCAAAAATAGGAAAAGCACACATTTTTTAAATCCTAAGAGTTGTTCTCTTAGGTATATTCCTTGAGAAGTTATCTCTCATTTGGCAAGGCAACTATATTTTCCCAGTAACGTGCTCCTAAAATCTCCATTTTTGGGTCACAAGATGTGGTTGAGCTTGGCCTTAAGTATCTAGGATGAGAGAGTCATAAAAGAGAGTATCTTCCATGAACTCAACATTCATGTCTCTAATCATCAAGCTGAGAGTCAGCATGGTCTGAGAGTTGGACTAAAAGTTCAGGAGACCAGTATTCAGATCCCACCCAAGCCCCAGAAACCTACTATGCGATCTTGGGCCTCAGCTGTCTTGTTTTGTCTTTCAAGAACAGCCTTAAAATACTGTGGCAAGCAAATGAAAACTGCTTTACTTCGGCAAAACATAAAGTACAGCACACTCAGTGGAATAATGCAAAAGGAAGCAAGGAAGTCTTAGGGTAAACACGGTTCTGAGTCCCTGTTAAATTCCCAAACCAAATAGCAGTCTTACTTCAGACAAAGAAACAGCAATAAATCCTTAGGAGCAGTTTCCCCAGATGCAGACTTGAAGCAGGCACAAGGTGAGCAAAGAGTTAGTTTGTTACCAGCAAGAGCTGGCTGCACCTGTTTCTGTTTTGTAGCCTCGAGTCCCCTCCCAGCTGCTAGGGCAGTTCCTAACTACTCAGCTGCATTTCTGTCAGCTATTCTAGCTGAACAACGTCTATGCTCTGTTTCCTTTCACCTCTCCTGAAATGTGGGTACAGTAGAACCCCGGTAGTCCAAGTTAAACGGGCGGACCTCAGCTCGGTCAACCCGGATCACTCGGATTACCAGGCTTCCCCTCAGTTCAGCCGCGGTTTGGATCCAGAGGAGTTGCAAGCTCCTCTGAATCAAGGCTGCGGTCAAACGGAGGGATGCCTCTCCGTTGGGATGCAGCTTGGATCCGGAGGAGCTGCAAGCTCCTCTGAATCCTGGCTGCGGTCGAACTGAGAGATGCCTCTCCGTTGGGACGCAGCTTGGATCCGGAGGAGCTGCAAGCTCCCCCGAATCCAGGCTGCGGTCGACGGAGGGGAAGCTTCCATGGCCACGGTTTGGATCCAGGGGAGCTTGCCGCTTCTCTGGGTCCAAGCACCCGCCAAATGGAGAGGAAACTTCTCCCTTCGGTGGGCGTTTGGGCCACTGGGGTTTCTTGATTAGATTTTTAAAGAAGAGGTCTTACTTCCAAGTAAACATTCACATGATTGAAGCTTAAACGCAGTCGCCTGGTATATTAGATATATAGTAATGCAAAGCATGACAACTCAGGCAAAGACAAAAATAAAGTGTGGGTTAATAATGTGATATGCATTTATATTGAGAGAGAATGGTCCACAGGGGCCATCTGGGAAGAAATAATTTCCGATTTCACACACAGAGGTGACAGTTTCCATTCCTTGCATATTAGCAATCTCTCCTTTCAATCTCTGCTCAGTATTGGTCTCTATTATGCATGCGTTGAGAGTTCGACTCATCCTCCTTGGCTTCCTTTGAAGTGACGGGGGGTGGGGGGGGTGGGAGAAGGACTCTACCTTTTAAATGACCCTTTGTATGATCAGGCTCAGGCATGCCCCATTCACACCTACTGATGAGAAACGGTGTTCTGTTGCTTATGCTCCACAACAGCACTATCCGGTTGCAATGACTGACTGGTCTAGGCTCTTCACGCTTTTCCAGTTCAGCCAGACATGAAATTAAAAAGTGGAGAGTTTTCTCTTTCAGGTGGCAACTGCTCTGGCTGGTCACTGTCTTAGGAAAGGATTCATAACAGAGGGAAGTTACTGCCAAAGACGAAAGAACAGAAAGGTGTAATACACAGGTGAAGCTGCCTTTCTGCTAAGTTTTGACTATTAACTCTTCTAACCCATTTAGGACCTCATCACATGGACCTTGAGAAGCAAGGTCTAGCAAAGGGAATCATACCTTTTGATCCCCAATTTTCCTGTTTCAAGTTCTGTTTTCCTATCACCTCTGTTATACCAGTGTAATTATAAAAAAAAATTCGTGTCAGGAGCAACCAGAGTTGCTTCTGGAGTGAGAGAATTGGTCGTCTGCAAGGACGTTGGCCAGGGGACGCCCGGATGTTTTGATGTTTTACCATCCTTGTGGGAGGCTTCCCTCATGTCCCCGCATGGAGCTGGGGCTGATAGAGGGAGCTCATCCGCGCTCTCCCCGGGTGGGATTCGAACCTGGCAGCCTTCAGGTCAGCAACCCAACCTTCAAGTCACAAGGCTTTTATCCCCTAGGCCACCGGAGGCTCCTAATTATAAATTACTTTGCCACAATCCCTTTTGCAGGGCATTGCTTCCCTTCATCAGACCAGTATAATTTTAAATCCCTTTGCCACGATTCCCTCCTGCTAGGCTTTCCTTCCCTCCATTAGACCAGTGTTATGTTAAAAAGCTAGCAAGAACACAATTTTGAGCCTAGATTACTATTAAGGAGAAATTGCAGTCGAAGCAAAGTGGTGAGAAATGCCCATTCCTCTACATCACTGAAACAGTTCAACACAGGCAAATCTGTCAGATCCCATCACATGTGTTTTTCAGGGGCCAGGGGCTCATAACATGATCGCTCACCCATGTTCTGAACTCCCTCCTTTCAGCACACTTCATCTCCATGTCAAGGATGGACAATGGATGATGGCCGGAAGTAGACAAATGTCATGGTATGGGCTCCAATCCTCTTTGTCCTTGAAATAGAGATGAAGTGTCCTACGCTGGGGAATAAGCTCCATGTGATGAGGTCCTAAATTACTGTGAAGGGCAAGAGCTCTCCAAGGTAGTTCTATACACTGACATCAACTTTATTCTTCTATTAACTGGAAATGTCAGAGACTGAACCTCAGACCTTCTGTATGCAAAGCACATGGGTTCTTTGACCTGTGAAAGCATTGCCTTCAAGACTGTCCCAGGAGAAAAAGCAAGCATGTCTTAAGATGCTGAAATGATAGTCCTTTCTTAGCTGAAAAGACTGATGTCTTTTGGCTGCTTTTTCAGGGGATCATATAAATGTATAACTTCATATTGTATTACATAAAATTACTATTTAATTTACATATGACCTATAGTCTGTCCAAACCAACTCAGAACTGGAACTGCAGATATTTCCAAACCAGGAACTTGAAGACTCACTTACTGGAGAATGAAAACATGTGAATAAAGTTTAGAGTTTATTTTAAAATTTCTTCTGAGCAAGAGGTAGAGACAATGTACTGAAGGTACATAAATGTGTCCATAGTAAAGAGAAAAGGACAGACTGAAAACTCTGGAAGATTTCGTAACAGTGGGAGATAATCCATTTTCACATATTGTCTTCTTAGGAACAAACATTTTTGTTTGCAAAAATATGTGCGCCACTCCCTTTTTCAGCATACTCCTGTTTTTAGTAGAGTTTACCTATGGCACAGTAGCAAAGAAATCCATACTCACCGCTCATCCAGTGCTGGCAGACTTCATGATGCAAAGCAACTTCTGTTAAATGTCCAGAGGTTTTTGCTCTTAATTTGACTTTATTCCACACTAAAGTTGGATATACACTGCCATATAATCCAAATAATCAAATCAGATAATCCATATTATCTGCTTTGAACCAGGTTATATGAGTCTACAGTGCCATATAACCCAGTTCAAAGCAGATCATCCGGATTTTATATGGCAGTGTAGATCTAGCTTAAGCAAACTTTGGGGATACTCCAGAGTTTTTAGGAAACTCTGGAGTATCCTCTGGCTTTGCAACTATCTAAGCAGCTGGATTAGGTCCATCTTGGCCCAATCACATCCACATCTTCTTTGTTGGAGTATTGATTGAAATCTAGGAGTTATCCTAACATGATATGCATGGAACCATTGCTATAGATCTCTGTTTGTTCAGCTGACTGGTTTTTAAGGTGGGTTCATAGCAATGGCATCAAGTGTGAGTATTGGCCTTGAAGTCACTTGTCAATTTATGATGATCCCATGAATTGAATTGAATTTTCTTAGGCAAGCAATATTCAGAGGTAGGGTTGTTGTATGTATGGCTGTATGGCCATGTTCCAGAAGTATTCTCTCCTGACGTTTCACCCACATCTATGGCAGGCATCCTCTAAAATATAGCCTAATGTACCTGGTATTCCTGGCAATCTGCCATCCAAGTATTTATTGCAATGGTGCCATGATTGTAATGTGAATAGGAAACAGCTACACAGTCGTAATCTTAACTTGCAACATTGCAACTGACTAACAGGATTGCATTCTATATTTTTCCATGTACTTTTAAAAAATTGTAATTGGTTCTGAGAACCTCCTAGGATTGGAGAACAGAAGATATGAAGGAATGGAAAAAATAGGCGACAATTCACAAGTGTAACTTGTCAAGGCTTTGCACAACTATTGAGATGCTCAGGATATTTTGTTAGCACTCCAAGCTCCAGGTTTAATATAAACAGTAGTCAAGGAATCTCAATCACGTCTTACAGAACATTTTCATTTTATGTGTAAAAATGAGCCCTGCAACCATTCAGCTTTATATCAAAAGTGAGAGTTGCATATGTCACATAAATCTTTCCTTAGTTTTCTGGTGGCAAATAAAGATTTTGGTTTTGGCTCAGATTCCTGATGAAGGAGAAGGGAATGTGTGGCAGCAGCTGTTCTCCAGATAGCTTTTGGCAGCAGGGATTGTAGTTTGTGCAGAAATAGATGCTATGAGTGTTTCTTTCCCTAAAGGAATGGCTCAATATTTCCCCTGGGGAGCTGGCTTATCAATATTTCTTATATAGTGCTTTATGTTGGACAGTAAACGGAACAATCTTAACTTTATTATACAGTGATTTATTGCCAGTCTACATGGTTAAGCTCCTGAAAAATAGCTCTCTGATGTTGTGGGTGGCACAATAATTTAATGTTTGCAAAACACAACTCTACATTTTCAGCTTTGGGAATTCAGCTCATTTTCTGACAAAACATAACAGAATCTTAAGGAGCCAAAGGAAAGCATGTGTGCTTGACAATATCAGTTCATGGAGGAAACTCTTACTAAAAGGAGCAGGAAATTCTATTGACTATTCCCGTACAAGGCATTCTAGCAATAAACCTAACCCAACTCTAGAAAGCAGAGTTAGGGATGTTACTTTTTAGAAGTAATACATTCCATTACTTATCAAAGTTTGTTCTTATGTTATAAAAAAACCCAACCCCACCCCTAATAAAATGGAGACATAATTTAAGCCATGGGAACTGTAGTTTCCCAAGAACAGAAGGCCAGATGAATTGCCCGCTCCCCCAGGGCCACATGAACTCTCCATAGCCCCCAAGCCCCCGCACCTGGGAACACACTCCCAGCTCAACCAAGAAGTGAGCCTGACAGCTACAGTGTATCTGTAACACCTCCATAGTATCTCCTGCTACTCTGTGTATCTCTTCATACTTCTTTCATTTTTAATTTTTTCTTCTGTGAAAGTGCATACGAGCAGAGGGGATAAATATAAGCAACTATGACAAATGACCTTTTCCTTCTCATGTTCAGCCATGGAGAGACTCTCACTCTTCAACCTTTTCTTTTCTATCTATGAGTCTATACCAAGTACTATATGAACTCTCTTCTATATTTTTATCTATTATTCTTATTTTTATTACACTCTATAAAATGAAGCCATGAACCCATGAACTCCAGTAACCTCTCTTGAGTGATTCCAGATGCCACTTCCATGCCCTGTGTGAGAACCAGAGATGGGACATAATCTATGGGACAAAGAACCTTCCTGGAAGGCAGCAGGAATCCAGCTGCCAGCTGACCAACAGTACCCTTCCAGGGGTCTCAGCTATCCGTGAGACAAATGTCCAGGACGAAACTGTGATTATAATCCCATCACCAAATATACATCTTTGGGACTATTTCTTTGTCTCCTGGCATGGAAAGAAGTCTGGGACAACAACTCCCATTGTTTTCTCCAGATGGGCCCTGGTATCTGCATAAGTCTGTTAGATTGGCTTTTGGATTTCTCTTTGTTTTCCACATTCCAAGGCCACCCACCCAGGGGTTGGCTTAGCCTCCGGAGTCTCCTCCTTTCCTTGGACCACCTCCACCAGCCCATTGGAAGCCTCAGGGCTTCCCTGCCCAGCTGGGAGGAGATCCACAGCTACATCACTGCTGCTGCCTCCAACCAGGGCAAAGGTATGCTTGGATCCACCTCTCAACCAATCAGGGGCTAGGAGGACTCCAGCCAATCAGGGAAAAAGGAGGGTTTACAAAACAGAACAATGTCAGTGAATAGAAACTTACGTGTATAAAATGTCTGCTTATGGTTATGCCTTTAAACTTGTACCCTTCAAGCATCTGTGCTGTACAAGTGTCCCTTTTGTGCAAATTGAATAAAGTCTCTGTTGTTTGCCTTCAACCTGGTAAGATTCTCAGTTCCTGATAAAGCTTGTCAGGCATTCCTTGGCTATCCACAGGGTATAGGGAAACTTCAAATTTTCAGCATCAGTTGTTGTGTGCCTGCAAGCTACCTAAAGTGAAACAGTTATAGGGCTGAAAGTGTGTCATGCACCAATGGTCACCCAAAGGATTTCTATGGCTTCATAGTATCAATGGTCCCTTGAGTTGTAATCCAGGGCTCAAATGAAAGAATTAGGAGGACAAGTATCCTGTTACTTATTTAAAATGGCATTACTTACTACTTTCCAATTTTTGTAGCATTTTTGAGAAAGAAAACCCTGAGAAGACAATGGTAAAAAATTCCTGTTGAAACACCTATGAAAAGGTTATTTAAAAATAACTGTGGAAAGCAAATAGAATCATAGAATCATAGAATAGTAGAGTTGGAAGAGACCTCATGGGCCATCCAGTCCAACCCCCTGCCAAGAAGCAGGAAATCGCATTCAAAGCACCCCCGACAGATGGCCATCCAGCCTCTGCTTAAAAGCCTCCAAAGAAGGAGCCTCCACCACAGCCCTGGGGAGAGAGTTCCACTGTCGAACAGCCCTCACAGTGAGGAAGTTCTTCCTGATGTTCAGGTGGAATCTCCTTTCCTGTAGTTTGAAGCCATTGTTCCGTGTCCTAGTCTAGAAACTATGATAGTTATAACACTACACTATACAAGTGCTGTGGTGCAGGCTGCTGAGCAGCCTGCTGCAATAAATCACTCTGACCATGAGGTCATGAGTTTGAGGCCAGCCCGTGGCGAGGTGAGCACCCATCAATTAAAAATAAAAAATAGCCCCTGCTCGTTGCTGACCTAGCAACCCGAAAGATAGTTGCATCTATCAAGTAGGAAATAAGGTACCACTTATAAAAAGTGGGGAGGCAAGTTTAACTAATTTACGACCTGGAATGAGGAAGTGCCGTCAGAGTGGATGATGAAGCAGCTGCTCCCCCCTGTGGCCAGAATCGAACATCCCCTCAGGAGAAGGTTAAATTGCCTCTGCATCTGTCTGTCTCTGTTTGATGTGTTTATGGGCATTGAATGTTTGCCCTGTGTGTGTATAATGTGATCCACCCTGAGTCCCCTTCGGGGTGAGAAGGGCGGAATATAAATACTGTAAATAAATAAATAAATAAATAAATAAATAAATAAATAAATAAATAAATAACACTTTGACTGCTATGGCAGCCTCCTGTGGAATTCTGGAGTTTGTAGTTTAATGAGGCCTAGGACCTTTCTGACTGAGAATTTAAAGACTCCTCCCTAAACTGCAAATCCCAGGATCCCACAGGAAGTAGCCATCACAGTTAAAATGGAATAGTAGTGATTTAACAGTGTAGTGTGATAATCTTCTATTACACATCACACAAATAGATTTGCTGTTACTTTTTCTGCTATTTTTGAAATGTAGCCTTACTTTACTTTCCTTAGTTTAAAAAAGTAACCAGATACAGTAGAGTCTCACTTATCCAACACTCGCTTATCCAACGTTCTGGATTATCCAACGCATTTTTGTAGTCAATGTTTTCAATATATTGTGATATTTTGGTGCTAAATTCATAAATACAGTAATTACTACATAGCATTACTGCGTATTGAACTACCTTTTCTGCCAAATGTGTTGTCTAACATGATGTTTTGGTGTTTAATTTGTAAAATCATAACCTAATTTGATGTTTAATAGGCTTTTCCTTAATGCCTCCTTATTATCCAACGTATTCACTTATCCAACATTCTGCCGGCCCGTTTATGTTGGATAAGTGAGACTCTACTGTACTTGCAACTGTGTAACTTGCAAAACATAACTTCTAATTTCTGAGCGTAATTCAATGTTATGCATGTCTACACAAGAATAAACCTCAATTCAACAGTGTGCTTGCCTACAAAGCATAGATCAGCACATAGACCTTGCAACAGTAGCTTCATGCCATCTACTTTACTGATGCAAAACCCAGTGAAATTCTATACAACAGTGGAAGAGGTTTCGTGCTTGCTTATCTACATCCAATTTCATGCATAAGATTTTCTACCTCCAAAATTGAGCTCAGTGCCATGCAACAGTTTTTCTGCCTGCTCAGCTCTGATGCATATAGTAGAGAAAACAGCATAGGGAAGTGTTTTATTAAACTGTATCAGGCCTCAGAGTTCTCATTTCTATGCCACATCATATGATAAATATGCTGCAGGAGGGTCAATTTCATGTGGCTTGTGCTTGTACATATGTTGTATCTGTCCTAACTCAGCATCTCAGCAAAACAAAAGAAGGGGAAAAACAGAGTATTGATAAATGAATGCATTCAGAAACGCGACCTCTGCCTTATAACTTTGTACTTTAAAAAGAGAAAAGAAGCAAGGAATGCATCATCAATCACTTCTAATGAAGGTATCTAGTGGCCGGAAGAAATGACTTGATTTATTAACTGCTCTACTTCCAGTGGTAATTAAACATTTTAAAGTATTACTTGTACCACCGAAAGGATATGAGCTAGACATATTCTCCTGAAGTTATAAAACACGAAGGTGAAGCTATTCCTATCTCTTGTCCTAAGTAACAGAGGAAATGAGCATCTCTTAGTAATGAGATCCAAAATGAGTGATCCAGGTCATTGGTTAAAAATAAAGCCTGTCCTAGATTAGCGGTGGCCAAACTGATTATCTCCAGATTAAGCCTTCAATAGCCTTGCTAAAGTGAACAAATGGTTTCAGCGTTCTCTCAGTCCCAAGCTGTAGCCAGGAATGATAGGCAACTCAGGAAAGCTGATCAACAAACATTACACTTTCAACTTCTGAATCTGGCAGTGAAGAGCAAGGACCGTGTAGAAAGCTAATGCTATTTGCAGGAGGTCTGGTCAGAATCTCATCTCAACCGTTTTAGGACCATCTCAGCCTTTCTAGGATCATTTCTAGGTTGCAATTTTTTTAAATGTCTGAACTTTAGGGAGGTTCGGAAATCATTGTGGATTACCTCATGCCCATCACCCTTGAGGGCTTCAATAAATTATTCCAGAATTTGTTTTGCATGCCACAAATGTTTTTTAAAAATGCTTTATCAGCTGATATCCTAAATGCTGCCTTTCCTTGATCCAAGAAAATAATGGTGTGCTTATCTTTGTTGCCTCTGCTGAAAGGCTGCTGTGAAATATTTGTCCCATTGTTTGTAAAATAAATGGCTCTCTTCAGTGAGAAGCATTCCTTGAATGCTCCAGGCATTTAATTCTGGCCTGGATCCTGTTAGTAGCATGAATCCAACTTCTGTCACTGTAACCCATTTTTTTTTTGTTTGATCCAGAGGCCAGAATTGTGTTCTATCACTCAGTGACCAAATTCTGCACAAATCCAACTTTCCCCCCCTCTTTTTCCCCACTCCCTTGTCAGGAAGGCAGTGGAGAGTGTTACAATCTCATCAGACAGTCTGAATTCGGCAGCATATACTGGTTCCTGTTCAGATTTGCCATGGAGCCCACCGGCTTTTATTCCACAATGTAGATCTACTTCCAGTGGGGCTCCGTGGCAAAACTGAAGAGAAACTGGCATATGCCACCACCACGCTAACACGGAAGGCTTCCCGCGTTGCATTAGGCTCCATGGGGGGAAGCTGGGCAGCAGATGCTTCCTCCATGGGATGTGGTAAGGGAGAAGCCAGGTGATGTGAGGCGTGGACAACAAGTTCCCTGCACCTTCCACTGGACACCGCCAGATTTGTCATGATTCATGGCAATTCTGGCCATAAATGTGACGAAGGCCAAAGAGTAATAGAGAAAGATTTATTTATTTAATGTATTTTTACCCCACTCTATTCCAACCCTGAAGAGGACTCAGAGCAGATCTAACTATTTTTCATTTAGCTTGATGTACAGTAAGAATGTCATTCCCAGGAACTACTAGAGGATAACCTGAGGCCTCCAATGATGCCTGCTGCTCTGTTCCAAGCTTTAGGGAGAAAGTTCGTATCTTGCAACTGTTCTAGTTTTGTAGGAACAGTCCCAATTAATCTTGCTGTCCAGTCTTTTCAGCTACTTATAAAATATCTCAGTTTTCCCCTCCTCTTTTCACTTTCCTCCTTTCTTCTTGGGCTGCAAAATGTGTTCAAAGTGCAAAGGTATTGTTCAATCAATTAACACAGCAGGTGAAGAAGGAGAGGGCAGGTAGAAGTGTGGAGACTTAAGGCAAAAGGAAACTTCTGCAGACACACAACTCAGTCTGATGATGCAGTTGATGCATCTACATTGTAGAAAAAATGCAGTTTGTCACCATTTTAATTGGCTCAATGCTATGGAATCACGGGAGTCATAGTTTTAAAACATCTTTAGCCTTCTTTGCCAAAGAGTGTTGGTGCCTCACCAAACTATAACTCTCATGAAAGCATTTTGCCATGGCATTTTAAGTGGTGTCAAACTGCAATCTTTCTACAGTGTAGATGCACAATTATACTACCAACTTCTTTATTTCAGTCTCAAAGGTGCTACAAAATCTCTTTGCACACTGAATTATCCTGTGAATTAGTCACTATTCATTAGATCTTGTGAATCCAACTTGCACTCTCTGGGTTACAGCACTGATTTAAAATGCCATCAACTTTTTATTCTACTTCTACTCTTTCTTTTATGATGTTTTGCAATACAATGACTAATTTGAAGGCCAAAGCATTTTGGACTTTAATTTTTACATATGTATCTGTCTCCCATAGTAATATTACATTTTCCTTATATTCATGAGTCATGTCATTACAGAATTGTTTCGTTAGGCATGAATTAATCATGCTGTTCTATTCGCATCAAGTTTTATATATTTTGGAATGTGTTTTGTTTGATTGCTGGTTAGATTTATTAATTACCATTAAGCAAACAGCTCACACATCAAGAAAAAGTGCTTTGTGGATGAAAAGGCAGTTTATTTGTTTTAAGACAAGGTGCCAGGAAGACAGAAGTTGACAGTAATTGAATCAACATGAAAGATCATGTGTCATTTTGTAAAAAGGGAATGTGAAGCAAATAATATATGGTATCTTTATGCTTAAAAAAAGAAGCAAAATGAATAAAAACATAATCCATGTGCTTCAAATAAAAAGCAGCAGCATAAAATAATCAATAACTCTAGCAGAAACTAAAATAAATCAAGCATTAAGAGAATGAAGATCTAAAAATATCACACTGTTAAAATTGCTACAGATGCAAAAATGTAGCAGATTCAAAAAAGTATGACAATTTGAAAAATGTTTCCTGCCTTCAAAAAGTCAGTAAGGTCAGATCTTTCTGGGGAAAAGATTTTATAATCCGGGATTCTATTGAAAATGCCCACTTTCGGTAGCCCCACTCTACCTAAGAATATGACGTCATTGCATTTAAATGCTGAAAACCTGAGAAAAACACAGGAACAATGAGATTACTAAGTGCCATGACTCATATTCTCATTTGAAGAATTTGTAATGCTCTTGAGGACCCCATAGATTACATGGTGAATATCACCTTGGATGCTAAGTGAAGATAATGCAGAATTCCCCAGGGAAAATATCTTGGAGCTCAATATATGTCACTTAACAAACTGTCTTTGTGTCTGGGACCGGTCCCATATTTGATGAACTATGCAAAGGCAGTTTTAAAAAATATAAATGAGCATCATCAATTATGACCATGGTAGAAGCTGACTGATAAAGTGCAAGAACACTGTCTGCCCTATGGAAAACAGAGGTATGCTCCACTGGAAATAAAAAGGGCATCAATGGATGTATATCATCACCATCACCACCACCACCATTGCCATCATCATCCAATATTCTACATCACCTATTAAGTTATACATTCATGTGTAATGTCCTGACCTGACTTTCCAAGCCTATTTACCAGGCAGCAGCGATGAAGGTCTTTTCAGCAGGGGATTGAGATGCAGGAGGATGAAATTTCCCAACAGTAACTGAGGTGATGACAAGGAATTGGCCCAGGCTGTGGCGCAGGCTGGAGAGCAAGCGAGCTGCAACCAGCTGCAATGAATCACTCTGACCAGGAGGTCATGAGTTCGAGGCCCGCTCGGAGCCTATGTTTGTCTTGTCTTTGTTCTATGTTAAAAGGCATTGAATGTTTGCCTATATGTGTAATGTGATCCACCCTGAGTCCCCTTCGGGGTGAGAAGGGCAGAATATAAATGCTGTAAATAAATAAATAAATTGAAAAGAGACCCTTCTTCCAATTATTCCATCCTCACTCACCCTTGTGCTTGATCATAAGGTGGACAGATCTCCATCTCTGCCTGGTAAAGTTGGTTTGAGAGAGCATGGCATTATTGCCATTGTATGGCTACATAATGTTAGTCAATACAGAGCCATTATGGATCCTTAATAGTACGTTACGAATCTGTAACTGCAATACAGAATGCCGGATATCACTGCTGCCATGATCAATAATGTATTACACTATGTAACACATTTTTTCCACTGGGTTATAAATGTCATTTCCTAATTGGTTCTATCATTACAACATGGAAAAAGTACATTAAACTGAAAAATCGTTGTTTTTGCGGGACATCCTGCAGCACAATTTGCTATAGTTTTCCAATGAATATCTCATAAGAGTCTCAACCAGAATAATAGAATAATAGAGTTGGAAGAGACCACTTGGGCCATCTAGTCCAACCCCCTGCCATGCAGGAAAACCACAATCAAAGTACTCCTGACAGATGGCCATCCAGCCTCCGTTTAAAAGTTTCCAAGGAATGAGCTTCCACCACAGTCCAAGGTAGAGAGTTCAAGTGTTGAACAGCTCATGTGGTCAGGAAGTTCTTCCTAATGTTCAAGCAGAATCTTCTTTTCTATAATTTGAACCAATTCCTCCTAGTTCTAGTTTCAAGGCAGCAGACAACAAGTCTGCTCCCTCTTCTTAATATAGTTTGCAACAGCCACAAAAATGAAGTTTCTGGAGTTAACAACTACTTTCAAACCAGGAGCAGATTTTTTTTTCAAATTTTATTACATTGTGTTAATACATTCATATCCTTATATTTCCCCCCTAAAACTAAGACAAAATGCAGTGTGTACAGTGTCCCCTAGTATCTTCTTAGATTTGGTTTAAGGACCTCTCATGGAAATCAAAATCTGTGGGTGAGCAACTCCCATTATATACAATAACATAGTAAAAAAAGGTATTCCTTTACATAAAATGGTTAACAACTAGACGGGTGCCAGGGAGAAATGAGGATCTGAAAGTATGCATATCCAACACTGTAGTGCTCGTCCAACAGTAAAATCCGGATTGGCTTTTTGGAGGTTTTTTAAAAGGTATTTCCTGAGACAAAAAAATTGTGTTCAGTTTTGTAACTTCCAAAATCAAAGTACACTGCAGTTTTAAAAACCAGATTCTTACATTCTCTGGACGCCAGTGGATCACTGATTCTGATTTCCAAAGGAATATGACAGGTGGGGATCTCAGAAACTACAGAATAGACAATTTTAAATTAACTAGTAACTTTTATGAAGCATGAAACAACATTTTTGCATAGATTTGCAAATTACAGATAAACAAAAGTGATTTCAAAGCAGAACAAGGAACAATCGCTTATGATTGTATTTTATAGTCTTGGGAAGAAACCGAATTAAGCCAATGGAGTATTTTACAGAATAGCATTTGTTTCATAGTTATAATTGTTCCCAGAGAACAACTCAGGTGTGATGTGAAGGCAATGATTTCTAGCTGTCTCCAAACCATAATCTATAAAATCCCATCAATAACGCTGAGATAGATAAATTGATATCCAGTTTATATCTGTTTATAATATAGATATGCCTCAAGGGCACTTTCAGAAGGTTCTCATTACCAGCATTGGAAATGTGATTTCAGCATGTAATTGGGCATATCTGCAGGATATTTTCTGGTACACAAAGGTGTCAGGGAGCAATACTTTGGACAGTTTTGCTCTGTATGAATGCACTGAAGTACCACCGGGAGCCAAGAGGAGAAATAAATGTTGTTTCTTCTGGAAAAGCATGTCTCCCATGTTTCCACTGAGAACCAACCAAGTATGGAAGGAGCTGTCATCATCCTCACGTCATCTAACATAAAAAGCCATTTCCATTGCTACTAAAATAACAGAATACAACACTTTTGTGGCCTTTCCGCTTTTGATCTGATTACAGTTTGACTGCATCCATTTTGTTATTTGCCTACAAAATGATGTCTTTTCTCCCAGCGATTGCCATAAGGACGATGCACCTGCCAGCTGTTCTCTTTATTTATAGACCTTGTTTTTCTCTCTTCCTTGCTGCTCTCATCCTCATCCCTTAAAGACTCAGAGCAGAATTCAATGCTACAAGAAGCATAAAGTCATTCATTACATCTTCTTCTCATAAGGTGGAACCACCGACTGTTGATATTGGGAATGAAACAAGCTACAGTGAAATTTTATTAATTTATTTCTACACGTCTTTCAGTTGCTCTCAGAGTGGTTTCAGGTGGAGTTATAAAGGGGCAAAATAAAGGGAATTTTGAGAATTTTGCCCCCTAGGAAATTTTCTTCAGTATTGCAGAAAGCGAGACACTGAATATAGTTCATAGCAAAAATGTAGCCTCAGTGGCGCAGTGGGTTAAACTCTGCCAGCAGGACTGATGACTTGAAGGTTAGGTTGCTGACCTAAAGGTTGCTGGTTCGAATCCAACCTGGGGAGAGTGCTTATGAGCTTCCCTTATCAGCTCCAGCTTCATGTGGGGACATAAGAGAAGCCTCCCACAAGGATGGTAAAAACATATTTATTATTTACGAGGGTTGAATGAAAAGTAATGCCTCCACCTTCGTAACTCCTCAACAGTACTGGTATGAGGCAGATACTGGCTTGCTCAGTAGACTTTCCTCTACAGTTCCATTTGGCAGGAAGCCTTAGCATTGAACAGCTGTGTTGTTAAAGTGCAAAGTATGGAACCCTGCAAAGACGGACAGTCAATGCGACTTAAGCAACGTGCAGTCACTGAATTCTTGACAGCAGAAGGTGTCACCCCAAAGGAGATTCATCAGAGAATGCCAGCTGTTTATGGTGATTGTGTTGATGTGAGTCCTGTGCGTCGTTGGGCGAGTAAGTTTAAAGATGTTGAGGTGGGAACATCTGACCTGCATGACAAACAAAGAGTTGGACGTCCTGTGACAGCAACCGCCGAGTTTCACAATCAAAAGGTTGGCAGATTGATTCAGGATGATTGTCGTATCACTTGGAGAGAAATTTCAAGCATCATCGGCATTTCACAAGAACGTGTCGGTCACATTATTGCTTTGCTTGGCTATTGGAAGATCTGTGCACGATTGGGACTGTGAGACGCTGGTTGCAGAAACAGAGTGTCGACTTCTTTCGTGATGGCTTCAGAAAACTTGTTCATTATTGGCAGAAATGTATCCAATTGTCTGGTGATTATGTGGAAAAGTGAATAATGGTAGTTAAAGAGCACATTTTAAGGATTATTTTTGCATTTGATTTATTAAAATATTCCCATCCAAACCCAAGTAACGAAGGTGGAGGCATTATTTTTCATTCAACCCTCGTATTTACCATATTTATATCCTGCCTTTCTTAACCCCTGAGGGACTCAAGGCGTCATAAAAACATCCGGGCTTCCCCTAGGCAATATCCTTGCAGACAGCCAATTCTCTCACACCAGAAGCGACTTGCAGTTTCTCAAGTCACTCCTGCCACGAAAAAGTAGCAAAAATACTTATATTTGCTGTTTTCTTAGCAACTACCTGTCCTTTTTCTTTGGATTCCTAAACTGCATTTCTTAAGATACTGCAATGCTATAGATTAGGAGAGTGAAAAAAATAATGGGAGGCAGAATTTGTATTTGCGGAACACTGCTCTCTTTTTGCCCCCAAAATCTATCTGTACCTTTGGATGATTTTAAAATCATGTAAATACAATTTCAATAAGGCTGCAAAAATGACACAAGGCAGAATTCCATGAAAATCAGTCATGTATCTAGAAGACCTTGGTGAACAGAAATATTTCTGGATGACCCTGGAGAAAACTACTGTAAGGAAATGGTTAAATGGCCCCTTCATAAGAAGCAATTTTGTAGGTATTGGCCCCATGGTTCATTGATTTTAGTAAAGCACTACAAGAAAGCATGACTGGGCTTGGAGACTTAACAAATTTATGTCATCTTACAGAATGAGATCCATAATGGGTATTTGGTTTTTCAGCACTGTTGTTTTTCTGTCTCCATCGATAGAAAGCTATACCTAAAAATCTCCAGGGAGAAATATGCTCCAAAGTGTCAGGGAGTTAGCCATGTACAATTGTACCCAGGGAGGCCACATGATGTTACATCACATATCAGTGACAAATGTACAACAATCAGATATACCCTACACATACTTTAGGTATCTAAAAATATAATAAAGGGTATAATAAAAGGTCAGGGTCTGTTTTCAGTTTGAAGATGTTGGAAGGCTTAGAGAGAATCCCTTACAGACAGAGCCTTCTTTAAAAGCTCTTGAGTGGCAAATTGAATTGCATGGAAGTTCAGAAAACAGTAACCCCAACTAGCTGATTGATATCAGCTTAGCCTCTGAATCACAGCATTAAAGCAGCTTAGAATGACAGGATATGATGTGTCCTGACTTTAAAGGGATCAGTCTTCTCACACTCTCTCTTTCCCTTCTGGTCACCACATGAGGAACCAATTGCTTAGGCATTAGTGTGTGCCAGAGCAGAAAGCTTGAATGAACACTTAAAACTACCAGTACATGTTACCAGTTCTGATCTTGCTCCTCCACTTTATGCCCTGAAAAGATGGCATGATCCAGGTGACCTCACATATTATAAACATAGAGCACTATGACATTTTAATTACATAAGATTTCTGACTTGTGGGGTGGTATTTAATATTATCATGGAGCCAACATAGCTACCCTGTTTCCCCGAAAATAAGACAGGGTCTTATATTAATTTTTGCTCCCAAAGATGCACTAGGTCTTATTTTCAGGGGATGTCTTATTTTTCCATGAAGAAGAGCTCACATTTATTGTTGAACAACAAAATGAACATTTATTATATACTGTAAAGTAGTTGTCATCACAAACCAGCATAACCAGACAAACTATGAATCCTATCAAGAATTTCTTGTTACTACAATCATTTACATGTACAACAATCTATGGTACCTCTTGCAATTTAGGTTTCACAAGGTTTCCACACTGATTTCTCTCTATTCTAGTTTCAATGTAGTCATGAATGATGAATAATATAATATACTATAATAATAATATAATATAATAATAATATAATGATATACAATATATTAATGAGATCATATAATATAGGATATAATAATAACAGAATATGATAATAATATGGTATTAATAGGATAATATAATAATGGGATATAATAACAGAATAGCATAATAATATAATAATAATAGGATAATATAATAGAATATTAGAATGGAATAGAATGATATAAAATATATTAATAGGATAATATAAAATGGAATATAATAATAATAACAGAATATGCTAATAATAATAAAATAATAATATGATAATATAATAGAATAATAGTATAGAATATAATGATATAAAATATATTAATAGGGTAATATAATAATGGGATATAATAATAGTAACAGAATATGATGATAATGGTAATAGAATAATAGTATAAAATAATCAGTTTCATGGCATAGGATAGGAATAAGGATGAGAGGAGAATCCCAATGCGTCCTGTACCTTTAAGGAGCGAAGCCTTGGGGAGCAGTGGAAAGCCCTCTTCCTTCCCTCCCTCCCACCCTCCCTTGCCCGGGCTCCAGGAGCCAATCAGAAGCCTTGGGGGCAAAGGCAGCATGGCCAGGAGGGAGATGGAAGGAAGGAAGAAACGGCAGCGCAGCAGCAGCCACGGAAGGTTTTTCAAGCTGCGGCTGGGGGACAGGCAAGGCAAGGCCAGCCAGGGAGGGAGGGAGGCACAGAAAGCAAGCACTTTCCCTCCCTCCCTCCCTCCGGTGTGTGTATGAGGAGTGCTGCTTTAGCCCTGCAGCCATGCTTCCCAATGGAACTCTGCTGCAGCCTTAGTTGCTAGGTCTTACTTTCAGGGGAGGCCTTATATTTGGCAATCCCCCCAAACCCCTGCTAGGTCTTATTCTTTGGGGAGGTCTTATTTTCGGGGAAACATGGTAGTGGTTTGGGCATTGGTCTATGACTCTGGAGAACAGGGTATGAATCCCCATTCAGCCATGAAAATCCATGGGGTGACCTTGGACAAATCACAATCTTAGCCTCAAACTTGAAATGTGACTTGAAGGTAAACAGCAACAACAGCAACAACAAATTCTCAGTCAGATTTCTCTGGTGCCTCAACCAACTACAGTCTCAGGATTCCATAGGAATCTTGAAATTGGCAGCCAAAATGGAATGGTAAAACTGGAATTCTATAATGTGAATGTATCCCAGGAATTCATATTCAGAGGGATTTCCTTGCCCTAACCTCCAGAACATGAAGAAACCGAGGGTAATGCTCTTCATCTTTATCTTATACATAAGACTTGTATTTGGACTCCAATTTCTAGCCCTTGTGGGTATAGAGGCAACACTAAGAAAATATCAGTTCAAGCTCCGGACCCTATGGAATTTGTCTGCTTTTGCCTAGGAAAGGAAGACCACATCAAATTAAGGCATAAAGGGGAAGATCTCAAAGGATTATAGAGAACAATGCATTTTCCAGCCAAAAGCTGTATGTATTAAGCTATTTCTCAAGAGCAACAATGATTCAGAAACCAAAACTCTCTTCCATTCCTAATCAAATCAGTATTCCAGATTTGTAGCCTATCCTATGAGTAGTGAGGGGTACAAGCATATCCTCAGGTTGTTGATTTCTTTGGAACACAGAATCACTGGAGGCTCGTGGCAGCATTTTGTGATATATATTGTTTATTTACATACATATCAGCACTATAAATTCCAGCAGATTCTGTTCTCTCTTAATGTTTTGTCATTTTTATAGCTTCGTAAAGTAATAATAAAAAGTCTTATTGCCAAATAGTACTCTAGTGAACCTGCCCTTTTTTCATTTGTGAGTGGGGCTTTCATTTTTAAAATTTTTTTTTATAACTGCATCATTGTTGGCAAACTAGAAGTGAAGTTCACTGTCATGACATGAGAGCCACAATGTTAACTGGTGTTTTGGTATTCCTAGATATTCCACTGTCCCTGGAGATAGTATATAACCAGTTATAATCTTATCAGATATAACAACTCTGCTACTGTTGGGTTTTCTGTTTCTACATACTTTAAAAACATTTTAAAGACGGAATCCCATGGAGTCCATCGAACAACGGCAAAGTTCTTCCAGTGGTTCCCTGTGGGACTCCATCTTTAAAATGTCCTTAAAATGTTTACAAAATGAGGTGTTTGGAGTTGGGGAGCAATCAACTCCAGAGCTCCCTATTTATGTAGAAACAGCTAAAGGCGCTTATTGTAAGGTGGGATGGGAACTGCTGCGTTTCTCTATTTTAGATCATTTTAGTGAAGTGTGGACATTCTTGTGGACAATCTTGAAATGCGCCTTGATGCTTTTGTTGCTATAGATAATCTTGCATGCAACTTACACAGTAATCAGTATTATAATTATTCAGGAAATGAACAATTTTGGTATATCACCACTTCACTGCACCTATATTTTTCCTTTTTGTAGACCTGGGATTTCCCAATTTGGACATAGCATGTTCCTGTTTCTTTCCTCCTCACCTCCCTTTTTTAAAAAATGGAAATATCAGGGCGCTCTTCTTCAAAGTCCTTGAAACAGTAGCCAATATTTCATTGGGCTCTAATTTATATTTTGGACTTTTGCAATTGCAAGGTTTCCCATTTTTAAAATTAAAAAAAAGAAAGAAATCGGCATGGGTGGAAACTACACTTCCCCTTGTGATTGCTCGGTAAACAGAAGACTGTCTAGAAATGGATGGAGTCCATAGCATGTGACAGGGGGGGGGGGGAATAAATTATCTATTTTTTTCTTAAAAATGGAAAGTCATGAAACACTATAATAAGAAGACGGTTACCTCCTCTTTCTGCTAAAAATGGAATGACGTCCTTAAATGTGTATCGTGATTTAAGGATGAAGCATGAGGATTTTGGACAAATGGAATTAATTATATATATGTTTTTAAGGTTTTTATAATGTGTTTTAACAATGTTATTAATGGATCTGTATGTATTGTTTTGTTTTTATGATTTTGGGCATTAAATTTTGCCAATTTTTGTAAGCCGCCCTGAATCCCCTCAGGTGAGAAGGGCGGGTAATAAATGTTGTAAATAAATAAATAAATAAATATCCTGAGATGAAATAAAAATGACTCAAGAGATTTTACTTTTGGGAAGTTATTTCATTTTGTTCAATCCACTTCCCTGCATTTCTCGAACTCCATGTTTACATGGGTAAAATAAAACATTCTCTCACCTTGATGTGCAGTCTACATAATATATGGCTGATTCCACAGCAGAAGAACTGCTTCCAGCCATCACAAGAAGGACTGCAGTTTACTCCAGAGATTCCATAAAATTCAAAGTGACCTCTGATGTTTATGATGTATGGATCGTTGGATTGGAATGGATTTGGAGTGAGCCATTGTCCACACATAAAAAAGACCCACCACTGTTTCACCAGCCAGAAGCAGCTCCCAATCAGAGCCTTGCCAGCGATGTCACCAAAACATGGTGGCCATGAGGTCTGGAAAACAGCTTTTGGATGTGTCTGCATTGGGGTACATGTGCTATCCAGGTATATCCAGGACACCTCCAGAACAAACTACTCTAGAGTATTTCACCTGGTGCAGATGCAGCCTATCCTTCACATATGGACACGGAAGGAATAACTGATATAGTATTATTCAGTCAATCTTGTGTCAGGTTAATAACTTGTCTGACTTTGCATTAAAAAACCCACATCAACATCATCATAAAAGGACCACTTCTATTCTGGGTGACTGTTTTTTCTTTTTAAAGTAATCTTTCTGACTTTCAGGTGTTTTGACAAAGGCAAGAGAATTCATTATATTTGAATTCTGGATTAACAGCATAAGAACCCAAGGTCTTGGCTTTGCTAGAAGGAAAAGGCAGAAAATGATGGCTATTACCCAAAATGCATCACTACTTACCTTTCCATTTTGGCCTCAAGCTTGACCCAGAGGAAGTAGTCTCAGAAAATAACAGGACAACCCACTCTTTCTGACATTTTTGCCAAGGGTGTCAGCAAAATATATATTTTATAAGATTTGCTTTGGTAACATGGATATTGGCCTGTCAGCCTTGGGGCTGAGTTCTTCAAATCAGGTTCCCAGAGAACACTAAACGTAGTATCATATGGAAAAAGATCTTTTCACAATATATATCTAGTATGTGATGTGGGCCTTCTTCTGTGGAATAAGAAAATGAACAAAGTATTACAAAATAACTACCTACTTGTAATTGGTTCCTTACTCTTCTTGCATTCTGTAATTCATTCTGCCTTTTCTTTTCTTCCTCCTCATTTCACCTTATAACATGCACCTCTCTATTGCCTACAGAATCGAATCTCCCTTCTTTCACACCTGAAAAGCAGAGGTAGGCTTGTTTCTTGCAGAACAATTTCACAAAAGAGTGCCTCCATATTTTGCTTCATTTCTTGGCTCATACAAGGGTTAGAAATTTACATTTAAAAAGAAAAAAGAAAACACGTAATCCAAGCCAGATGATAGTTCAAACAAGTTCTGGATTGTATTCCTAGAATTTGGGAAAACCTGGCCAACCTTGATGCTGATGTAGTAACAAAGTGGATAGGAGGAACATTTTGTACCAGCTTGTAACATTTGGATAAAAATACAAGAGCCATGTATAGTTAGTCCAAAGGGCTATTTAATTTAATTGAGTATACTATTCATACAGTGGCCAACCAAATGATGATAATAATAATAATAATAATAATAATAATAATAATAATAATAATAATAATATATTATTATTATTATTATTATTATTGGAACACAACACACCAGACATCACAGTTGTGGAAAAGAAAAAAGTTTGGATTATTGATGTCGCCATACCAGGTGACAGCCGGATTGACGAAAAACAACAGGAAAAACTCAGCCGCTATCAGGACCTCAAGATTGAACTTCAAAGACTCTGGCAGAAACCAGTGCAGGTGGTCCCGGTGGTGATCAGCACATTGGATGCCGTGCCAAAAGATCTCAGCTGGCATTTAAGGAAACAATACACTTTGACAAAATTATGATCTGCCAACTGCAAAAGGCCACCTTACTGGGATCTGCGCACATCATCTGAAAATACATCACACAGTCCTAAACACTTGGGAAGTGTTCGACTTGTGATTTTGTGATATCAAATCCAGCATATCTATCTTGTTTGCTGTGTCAGACTATGTCATTGTGTCAATAATAATAATACTTTTATTTCTTACTCGCTTCTCTTCACGGCTCGAGGCGCGTTACAACATCACTAAAAATACACAAATCTAAAAGTATTCTACAAAATACACATATTAAAGCATATTTTTACAAAATACATATACAATACACAGAACAAAGATTAAACATAAGACACAAGTTTTAAATTTGTTATTAAAACTGGCTGGGTAGGCCTGCTGGAAGAGATAAATCTTTAAAAGGTAAAGGTTTCCCCTGACGTTAAGTCCAGTCGTGACCGACTCTGGGGGTTGGTGCTCATCTCCATTTCTAAGCTGAAGAGCCAGCATTGTCCATAGACATCTCCAAGGTTATGTGGCCGGCATGACTGCATTGAGCACCGTTACCTTCCCACCAGAGCGGTACCTATTGATCTACTCACATTTGCATGTTTTCGAACTGCTAGGTTGGCAGAAGCTGGAGCTAACAGCAGGCGCTCATTCCGCTCCCGGGATTTGAACCTGGGACCTTTTGGTCCACAAGTTCAGCAGCTTAGTGCTTTAACACAGTGTGCCACCAACAGCTCATTTAGCTTCCAGAGCTCCTCCAGCAGGTCATTCCACAGTCATGGGGTGGCTGATGGAAAGGTCCTCTGGGTGACAGTTGCCACTCGGGTTCTGGCTCTATGGAGTAGATGCCCCCCAGAGAACCCCAGTGTCCAAAGAAGGCTCGGGAGAAGGATCGGGAGAAGGCGATCCTATAGGGTAACCTGGACCCAAACCATATAGAGCTTTAAAGGTCAAACTCAACACCCTGTGCTTTGCTTGGAAACTAATTGGCAGCCAGTGGAGTGACTTTAGTATGGGTATAATATGTTTTAGGTTGGTTTTCCCCTTACGTTAAGTCCAGTTGTGACTGACTCTGGGGGATGGTGCTCATCTCCATTTCTAAGCCAAAGAGCCGGCGTTGTCCGTAGAAACCTCCAAGGTCATGTGGCCGGCATGACTGCATGGAGCGCCGTTACCTCCCCACGGGAGCGGTACCTATTGATCTACTCACATTTGCATGTTTTCGAACTGCTAGGTTGGCAGGAGCTGGGGCTAACAGCGGGTGCTCATTCCGCTATGGGATTTGAACCTGGGACCTTTTGGTCCGCAAGTTCAGCAGCTCAGTGCTTTAACACATTGTGCCACCAGGGGCCCATAATATGTTAATTCCTGATATTTCTGTAACCAGTCTGGCTGCCATATTTTGAACCAACTGGAGTTTCTGAACTTGGTACAAAGGTAGCCAAGTGTAAAGTGCATTGCAGAAGTTCAGCCTTGAGGTTACCAGTGTGTGTACCACCATCTTTAGGTCCCATGAAACCCACAAGCAGGATAGGACACGAAGGGAAATTGTATTCTCTAGCAAATTTACAGACAGGTATATTGCATGTCCTCCACAACCATTTTCTATGCCTCACAGTGCCCCAGACAAAGGGGGCATCTACACTGTAGAATTAATACAGCTCGTCACCACTCTAACTGCCATGGCTCCATTCTGTGGAGTAATGGAATCTGGTGAGGTATCAGCAGTCTTTGGAAGAGAAGGTGTAAATTTCTTATAAAATAACAACTCCCAGGATTCCATGGCATTGAGTCATTGCAGTTAAACTGAAGCGAAACAGTATTAATTCTGCAATGTGGATGCACCCCAAATGTCATTCTCAGGGACCTTGTGGGCTAGAAACAGCATCTCTCTCCCTGTGTCTCTCAATCTCTATCTCTCTCTATCACGTTACAGAGAGTATATTCCAGGAAACTCCTGCATGGTGGCCTAATTTTTTTTATAGAAAGGAATCAGAAAAAAAATCCTCTGAAGATTTCTCATAAAAATGCCTTTCAAGAAACATCGGCTCAGATCTAGTCCAGCAATGGAAAGAGGATGCTGGACAAGACACATCTTTGATCTGATCCTATAAGGTAATGCCTGTGCTTTTGTGAGGTTTCAGAAACTTATGAAATATTTTAAAACAAAACCTTTGCCAACTTTATATTGTTTGTTTGTTTTTCCAGCTTTGAAGTTGTCATCAAAGATCCCCGACAGCCACCCTTTCCCAGACACCTACAGTATCGTCCTTTGAAGATGTTTATGTCATTTCTCCAGAATAAAATGGGTGATTACCTCAAAACATCTGAGCTTCACTGTTCAGGTTTAATGTTTTTTCACCCACATGGAAGTGAAGTTAGATCTATCGAAAATCTGGCTTGCTTTTTGTTCTAAGCCTCCCCAAAAGCCACAGATAAAAAAAGTACTTCAAATGTTCTTTGTAGTGGTGACAGGAGTTATCCAGTCAGAAATAGGTTGCTGTCAGCATCTGGTTCCCATCGATGAGCAGGCAATATCAGTTGAAAGAGGATCTTAAAATTTAACTGGAAATTATACCTTTTGTGCTGGAAACTTTTCCCCAGTGCCAAATATGTAGGAGCTGGCAATGGTGAGGTAAATGTACCATTCACATGTTCAGAGGAACTTTTTCAAAACATAACTTCATAGAATCATAGACTGGTAAGGGTTGGAAGAGACCACAAAGCCATCCCGTCTAAACACCCGCCATGAAGGAAAACACAATCACACACTAAACAGATGTCCATCCAAGCTTCACCACATGCTCCACAGCCTGGCACTAACAATGCAAAAAGCATACCCCCGCCAATCTTTCACAGGGAAAAATTGGGACACATGCAACCAAACAATATCACTGTGTAGTCAAGATTGTACAAGTTATTAATGAAGAAGAACGAACAAGTAGGAGGGGATGCATTAGTTTGCTTTTGCCTGAGTCTATAGGGAAGAATGAGCCAGTGTGACATAGTAGTTTGAGTGTTGGACTGTGACTCTGGAGACCAGGATTTGATTTTATGTTTTAACTTCCTCATAAGTCACACATTATCAGCCTCAGAAAATTGTGTGATTGGCCACCATAACTTGGAAATGACTTGAAGACACCAAATGGAGAAGGGCAAGGAAGTCTGTATGCATTTCATGCAGGGCCGACACAACATTTCATGGAGGGGCAACTATTTGCTATTTTGGGTGAAGGACAAAATGGTGTTCACTCTCTACTTGACTGGCAAGAGGTTATATGTGGTGTTATCAGTATCCATTAAAAGGGTTAGAGAAAGTGTTCACAAGATCTCACTTAAGGAGGAATATTGACTGGTACACACAGCAGTGCTGTCAAAAGCGTATTTCTGCTGTGGATAAATGAATAGTTTCCAGTGAACTATTGGCTGTGGACGAGCATATCCCACCATACCTAAAGACAGGTAGCAAGTCTAGAGGATGCATGGCAAGAAACACTGCCCACAGCTCTTTTCTCCAACTCCTCCTACCACTTCTCAGTATCTGCATCCTGTGAAAGGTATATTGTCTGGTCTAATGTTAAGGTTGATGCCTTGTCGTGTGCAAGTCCAATCACATGCAGAGAGATATAGGGCTTGACTTCAAGTTCATACATATTTCACTTGTACATGTAGACCCCTGTTCTAATTGCCTTTTTTGTTATGAAAAAGGGAAGATACATGAAGAAGATAAGTCATAAAAGTGTGGCCTACTTTTACAGTACTCCAGGGCCATCATGTTTTTCTCCCTATACTTCCATCAGTTCTTTTAGAAGGCCATAAAAACCAGTAACAACAAAAGCATTTGCTATTCTTCCTAAAAGAAAGCTTGCATTAAAGAGATCAAACAGATACGTATTTGTGAGAGTGGGGCTAAGTGGCTCAGAAAATGGTGCCAAGAGGAGCATTTTGGCTTCCTTGACCATGGTCTACTCTTCCAGGAGGATGGCCTATTGGCAAGTGATGGGGTGCATCTCACACAAGCAGGAAAACATCTTTTTGCACACAGACTCACAAACCTCATCAGGCGCACTTTAAACTAGATCTACTGGGGGAGGGGAACAACAGCCTGGCGAACACTATATTACCCATGACCACAGGGAACCGCCAAAAGGCTAAACGGAGGGCTGCACAAACACAGCAAGGACCAAGTACGGAGAGCACAATAATCCCAAATAAAAAGCTCAAGGGGAGGTCACAGGGGCTTACATGTCTTTACACCAACGCTCAGAGCATGGGAAATAAGCAAGAGGAACTCCAACTCTTAGCACAGCACCACACATACGATGTCATAGGCATCACTGAAACCTGGTGGGATGACTACCATCACTGGAATGTAGCCATTGAGGGCTATAACCTCTTTCACAGAAATAGAACAAAAGGGAGAGGAGGGGGAGTAGCTTTATATGTCAAAAACAGTTACGTTGCAGAAGAAATGCAAGACTGTAATCCGGGAAACCAGCTAGAAAGCATCTGGATAAGAATCAAGGGAACCGGGACTCAAAAAGATCTTGTCGTGGGTGTCTACTACAGACCTCCGAGTCAGGATGAAGGACTTGATGAAGCCTTCTGTCAACAGCTGACCAAACAGGCACAAAGAAGAGATATAGTAGTCATGGGCGATTTCAATTATCCCGATATCTGCTGGAAAACAAACTCAGCCAAGAGTACAAAGTCCAACAAATTCCTCACTTGCCTTGCAGACAATTTTATGGTCCAGAAGGTAGAAGAGGCAACAAGAGGATCAGCAACTCTTGATCTAATCTTAACAAATGTGGAAGACCTGATCAATACAGTTGAAGTGGTTGGATCCTTAGGGGCAAGTGACCATGTGCTCCTGGAGTTTGCAATACAAAGGAATGCTGAAACTAAGACAAGTCAAACACGCATTCTCGACTTTAAGAGAGCTCACTTCCAAAAAATGAAGGAATTACTGAGCGGCATTCCATGGACACCAATATTAAAAAACAAGGGAGTTAAGGATGGATGGGAGTTTTTTAAAAGTGAAATACTCAAGGCGCAAATGCAAACAGTGCCAACAAAGAAGAAAAATAAGACAAGTGCAAAGAAGCCAGAATGGATGTCCAAAGAACTTCTAACTGAGCTAAAGCTCAAAAGTGACATGCACAAGAAGTGGAAAAGGGGAGAAATCACCAAAGAAGAATTCAAACGTATAGCCAACACCTGTAGGGAAAAGGTTCGCAAGGCTAAAGCACAAAATGAGCTCAGGCTTGCAAGGGACATAAAAAACAACAAAAAAGGCTTTTTTGCTTACGTTGGTAGAAAAAGGAAGAAAAAGGAGGCGATAGGGCCTCTGCAAGGAGAAAATGGGGTGATGGCGACAGGGGACAGGGAAAAGGCAGAACTGCTCAATGCCTTCTTTGCCTCGGTCTTCTCACAAAAAGAAAGCCATCTTCTACCTCAGCAACATGGAATGGACGAAGGATTGGGGGAAATCCAACCCCAAATAGGGAAACAAGTTGTCCAGGAACACCTGGCCTCTCTAAACGAATTCAAGTCCCCAGGGCTGGATCAGCTACATCCAAGAGTATTGAAGGAATTAGCGGAAGTTATTTCAGAACCACTAGCAATTATCTTCGAGAGTTCTTGGAGAACGGGAGAAGTCACAGCAGATTGGAGGAGGGCGAATGTGGTCCCTATCTTCAAGAAGGGAAAAAAGAACGACCCAAACAATTACCGTCCGGTCAGCCTCACATCGATACCAGGCAAGATTCTGGAAAAGATCATCAAGGAAGTGGTCTGCGAACACTTAGAAACAAATGCGGTCATTGCTAATAGTCAACACGGATTTACCAAAAACAAGTCATGCCAGACTAATCTGATCTCTTTTTTCGATAGAGTTACGAGTTGGGTCGATACAGGGAATGCTGTGGATGTAGCCTACCTGGATTTCAGTAAGGCCTTCGACAAAGTCCCCCATGACCTTCTGGCAAATAAACTAGTAAAATGTGGGCTAGACAAAACTACGGTTAGGTGGATCTGTAATTGGCTAAGCGAACGAACCCAAAGGGTGCTCACTAATGCGTCATCTTCATCATGGAAAGAAGTGACAAGTGGAGTGCCGCAGGGCTCCGTCCTGGGCCCGGTTCTGTTCAACATCTTTATTAACGACTTAGACGAAGGGTTAGAAGGCACGATCATCAAGTTTGCAGATGACACAAAACTGGGAGGGATAGCTAACACTCCAGAAGACAGGAGCAGAATTCAAAACGATCTTGACAGACTAGAGAGATGGGCCGAAACTAACAAAATGAAGTTCAACAGGGACAAATGCAAGATACTTCATTTCGGCAGAAAAAATGGAAATCAAAGATACAGAATGGGGGACGCCTGGCTTGACAGCAGTGTGTGCGAAAAAGACCTTGGAGTCCTCGTGGACAACAAGTTAAACATGAGCCAACAATGTGATGCAGCAGCTAAAAAAGCCAACGGGATTCTGGCCTGCATCAATAGGGGAATAGCGTCTACCGTGTTTCCCCGAAAATAAGACATTGTCTTATATTAATTTTTGCTCCCAAAGATGCGCTAGGTCTTATTTTCAGGGGATGTCTTATTTTTCCATGAAGAATTTACATTTATTGTTGAACCAAAAATGGAACATTATATACTGTACAGTAGTTGTCATCACAAATCAGCATAACCAGACAAACTGTGAATCCTATCAAGAATTTCTTATTACTACCATTATTTCCATGTACAACACTCTATGGTACGTACATTTACTGATCCTGCATGCTCTGGTGTTCTGTTCGTTGGGCATGCTTCCAAACAAAAACTTTGCTAGGTCTTACTTTCGGGGGAGGCCTTATATTTAGCAATTCAGCAAAACCTCTACTAGGTCTTATTTTCTGGGGATGTCTTATTTTAGGGGAAACAGGGTAGATCCAGGGAAGTCCTGCTCCCCCTCTATTCTGCCTTGGTCAGACCACACCTGGAATACTGTGTCCAATTCTGGGCACCACAGTTGAAGGGAGATGTTGACAAGCTGGAAAGCGTCCAGAGGAGGGCGACTAAAATGATTAAGGGTCTGGAGAACAAGCCCTATGAGGAGCGGCTTAAAGAGCTGGGCATGTTTAGCCTGCAGAAGAGAAGGCTGAGAGGAGACATGATAGCTATGTACAAATACGTGAAGGGAAGTCATAGGGAGGAGGGAGCAAGCTTGTTTTCTGCTGCCCTGCAGACTAGGACACGGAACAATGGCTTCAAACAACAGGAAAGGAGATTCCACCTGAGCATCAGGAAGAACTTCCTCACTGTGAGGGCTGTTCGACAGTGGAACTCTCTCCCCGGGGCCGTGGTGGAGGCTCCTTCCTTGGAGGCTTTTAAGCAGAGGCTGGATGGCCATCTGTCGGGGGTGCTTTGAATGCGATTTCCTGCTTCTTGGCAGGGGGTTGGACTGGATGGCTCATGAGGTCTCTTCCAACTCTACTATTCTATGATTCTATGATTCTAGAATGGGCTTTTATGTTTTAACTTCCAGATCAGAACGGGCACTTACTTATTCTAGAGTTCTAGAGGTCCTTTGATTTTGCCTTCTTGTTGAATAGTGTTTTCATTATACAATTGAGGTTTTAAACATATTCTTTGCCTTGCAAAGAGAACGCCTACTCCCACCTACCCTCATCAAAAGAAATTGCAATCCCATGCTGCTCTGATATTTATTACACATTATTATTTGACTGCCCATTTATGAGACATAATTAGAACTTTAGAAAGTTATAAATAAGAGAGATTTGTACTTTATGGCATATTCATTATCATGACTGATTATCCTTGGCATAAAGCTATACATGTGTGAGCTTCTTAAATAAAGCCTAAACAATGATGTCTCCCCACTTGTCAAATCCCAATAATTAAAGGAATCTGTTAGTTTGACAGATGGCATTATTTTTCTCTATGCCACCCTATTGCTCTCACTTGTTTGTGAGTACAAAGACACCTTGCTGAGGACTGTGAATGTTCTGTGTTAATTACATTTTAGTACACCAAGATAAAACCTGGGAACTGTTTCATGTGCAGCATGACGCAAGTACGCATTTAAGTCACATTTAATGTGTGTGAATATTGACTGCAGATGTTCAGAACAAACTGGAACCATGAGCAGACACATCTGGATCTATGGCCCCATCTACACTGCCTTATAATGCAGTTTCAAATTGCATTATATGGCAGTGTAGATGGGGCCTTGATCGGCGTAGTCTCATAGAATGCCCTTTAAGTGCATTGAACTGTGTTATAGGCAGTCCCCGAGTTACAAACATTCAACTTACAAATGACTCATAGTTAAGAACGGGAATGAAACAACAAAAAGTGAGAGAACTCTACCCCTCAGAAGGGAAATTCACTCCTGAAAGAATTATCATGGGGAAAAATTGTCACCCATATCCAGCCATTGCACTTTACCACTGGCCCATGTTACTGTGCCCGCAATATATTGCACAATCATAATTTATTCCCATGCCTCCACTTATTTGACACATCAGTGTGTCAGCCTTTGGTCACTGGTTAGGCTGTTGTCATGCTATGTTATGATTTTATAAATTTTAATGCATTAATTTATTGTAATTGAACTTTATTTTGTTGTCATTGTTGTTGTATTTTATTGTATATCACTGGGCATGGTCCCCATGTAAGCTGCCCTGAATCCCCTTGGGTAGATGGGGCAGGATATAAGAATAAATTTATTATTATTATTGTGTTGTCGAAGGCTTTCATGGCTGGGATCACAGGGCTGTTGTATGTTTTCCAGGCTATATGGCCATGTTCCAGAGGTATTCTCTCCTGATGTTTCGCCCACATCTATGACAGGCATCCTCAGAACCTGCCATAGGTTCTGCCTGCCATAGATGTGGGCAAAACGTCAGGAGAGAATACTTCTGGAACATGGCCATACAGCCCGGAAAACATACAACAACCCATTATTATTATTGGCACAAAGACAGAGTATGACACAGCAAACGAGATATATATGCTGGATTTCGTATACATTATTAAATATAAGTTATTAAATATAAGTTACTACTATTATTATTTATCTCCAATTCTTGTTTCCACAACAAGAATTTTTTAAAATCCTATGATCACAGAGACAGAAAGTGAGGTGAAACCTTCTGAATAGGGACACAGACCGCAAAACAAACACCACAAGGGTGTTAACCCTGCCATTATCCATACTGATGGTGTTAAGGCTAAGTCTAAAAGCAACTGTAGTCTTAAGGCCCTTCCACACAGCCATATAACCCAGAACATCAAGGCAGAAAATCCCACAATATCTGCTTTGAACGGGGATATCTGAGTCCACACTGACATATATTCCAGTGCAAAGCAGATATTCAGCTGTGTGGAAGGGGCCCTAAAGAAAGTTTTTAAAAGTTCCTCTTTACAGTCTCCAGTTTTAGACCCGTTATAGTGGTAGATCTTGTAGTCAAATTAGCCATATAATTTGTCCTAAATTTTGTTTCTTACCGTTTGTGCTACATTTTGTGTCACCCAGTCTCAAAAGTAGTTCTAGAAAACTCAAAAGTATACATACCATTGTAGCACTTGGGTTGATTCCAATAAAGGTAGTGCCCAACTATAGATTTTGTATTGGGGGAGGGGCTTTTTTCATCCTCATGAATGAGCATGGCTATCTAATGGGGTTTTCAAAATATCTAGAGTTTCCAAATATTTTTGTTTTGATTGAATTTCATATTCTTTGTTTTTTCTGATTGTGTATGCAGTTCCTTCTTTAAGAAATGTATTGGGGTTGCCAGTCTCCTTCCACTTCATTCCATGATCATGAGCTAGTTTCATGAAACATTTCAGAAACCGATTTTCATCCATTTTCACTGACCTATTATTATTATTATTATTATTATTATTATTATTATTATTATTATTATTATTTAGAATTTATAGTCATAAAGCTATAATAATATTATACTAGGATCATCAAGATGATTTTGTTGTAGTGCTAACATTTTTCTGTCTCTCAAGGGAACTCTGTTGAATCTGTGTTTGGGGTGGGGCTGGGGAGTTATGTTTACTTAGCAGCCAACTTTACTGGTTCAACGCAGGCAGTAAATGAGAATGTACTGGATTTAAAAAATAAGTCCATCTGCGGAGTAAGAAGACAAAGACATTGGTAATCCCAGGGGCTCACTGGGAAAAGCAAAATGCCATCTGGATATCAGGGGGAAAAAAGGTTTGTGCAGGAACAAAAGCTGACATTTCCTAAGAGCCTTTGGAGGCAGGCAGGGTTTAAAAAATATTATTTGCAGTGTCAGAAAGATGCACACCAGTTGCTGGAGAGCAAGAGCAAGAGGATGCCATTGATCTTGGGTCGCTTTAAAAGGGAAATGGGAGTCCAGCTTCATGCACAGTATGTTTCCTCATGCTAAATATTTGAGCGCATTTGCTCAAATGAGCGCCCTATACACTTTTCAAAATAATCCAATTTTCTATGAAGACATGATGCATGTGAGAGCCATCTGTATTCCTCTTATGCCAGAAAAGAGCCCCAAAATCTGAATGCATACTTTCTCTCTTGTGGCCCTAATCTAAGAATAAAATGTTTCGACATTTTTGGTGAAGACCTGTAATAGAAAATCCCATGATTGTCCCCTGTCTGTAGAAGCAGGGGTATCTCCTTTGTATTTTCTGTCTGCGAGAAAAAAAAATATTTTATATACAGGAGAATTTTAACTTGCTGCAAAATAATATTTTAAAAGGGTGTAATGTACTGTTTCCCTCATTTTTGTTTTACATCATTTTAAATTATTTTAATGACATAATCTATGTCACTGTTATTAGGAATTGATACTATTCAGGTTGGGTTTAAGCTACATTTTCTTTCAGTCTAAATTGTGAGACTAGCGCTGGAAAAAGTTGGAATACAAATTAAATAGCCCAGTTGTTCCAGAAACCCAAAACACCTTTTAAAGCACAGTTTGAAAATGTGTTGTCGAAGGCTTTCATGGCTGGGATCACAAGGTTGTTGTATATTTTCTGGGCTGTATGGCCATGTTGTAGAAGTATTATCTCCTGACGTTTCGCCCACATCTATGGCAGGCATCCTCAGAGGTTATGAGGTATGGAGAAACTAAGCAAGGAAGGTTTATATATATCTGTGGAAAGTCCAGGATGAGAGAAGAACTCTTTGTCAGTTGGAGGCCAGTGTGGCCAGTGTGAATGTTGTAGTTAACTACAACATTCACAGTGGCCTCCAACTGACAAAGAGTTCTTCTCTCATCCTGGACTTTCCACCGATATATATAAACCTTCCTTGCTTAGCCTTACTGTCTATGGAATATGTCTGAAATATCCAAAGGAAGGCAGGTACAAAGATTGCCGGTGAAAGTAACTAGAAACTCCACTGTTCTTTTTATTTCGATCCAAATGATGCAACTTGTTATATTTTTCATTATATTTTTTAAATCATTTCTTCTACCCTATTTGACAGTGTCTAGCATTTGTCAGGGTCTAGCATTTTTCCAGACACAATCTCTTTCTGTTCTTGTGGTGATTGTTCAGCGCTTCCATGTAACAGGCTCTTGAATCAAACCTCACTGAAGTACATAACAGTCTGGGCAGATAAATAATGTAAGGTTATGTGCTTTCTTTCTAAGCCTTGTTCCATCTTGATCAGTAATGAAAGATTCCCATTTTGTCTCATCTTTTTGAATCTGAAGTTTTTTGGTGATGGCTTAAAGCTTAAAAGTTTGCTTTTCCTTCGCTGTCTGCTATCAGACTTCTCTTCAAGTTACTGAGGTCAGGGATATACTGAGGTCAGCCAAAAAAAATGGCAGGGAAGCAGCTGTAAAATGTCAGAGAACAGAATAAATGGCTTATCCATTTCTTTTCAAATGGTAAATCCTGTAACTTCAGGACCTAATAAAGTAATCTTCAGTACATAGAAACATTTAATAATAATAAATAATGCAACAATATCCATATCCCATGCTCTGAATTACTCAGCATCACCTCAATATTTTCACTCCTCCTCTGAAGATGCAGAAGCAAACTAAAATAGAATGAAAGGCTTCATAAAAGACACGGAGCAGAATCATTGCTCCAATAAGTATCTTTTTGCATGGATCTGATGTCTGTTTTCCTTGAGAGCTAATTTGAAAAGATGGAAGAATATGTCTAATAAATACTGTTCCCATTCTGTCCCACTTGATTCCTTTCAGCTCCATGACACCAGAAGCAATATAATACAAGAACTCACTTTCTAGCATTTGTGATGGGGTTTCTTCAATACCATAACAGTAAACGAGTTTATATCAAAACCAACTTTTCATAGATTTTGTTGAGTCTGGATATCACATGTGTGGCACAGAGGGTTTTACTTGGGTTTTGGAAAAAGAGGAGCCATCATCATCATCATCATCATCATCATCATCATCATCATCACCATTATTTGTATCATGTTGTTCTCTGCATGGGGACTCAAGGCATAGTGTGATGGTTTTAGCATTGGGCTATGACTTGGAGACCAGGGTTCAAATTCTCACTTGACTTGAAACCTATTGAGTGATCTTGGGCAAATCACGCTCTCTCAGCCTTAGAGGAAGGCAGTGAGAAATCTCTTTTGAACAAATCTTGCCAAGAAACCACAGTGATGGGTTTCCCTTAGGGTTGATAAAGGCTGGAAATGACTTAAAGGCATACAACAACACTGAAGTATCTTGAAGCCAAAGAGATGCAATAGCAAGGGGAATGATGGGTTGCTGAGAAAGACCATTGGGGGCCCTTCCACACAGCCATATATCCCAGAATATCAAGGCAGATAATCCACAATATTTGCTTTGAACTGGATTATCTGAGTCAACACTGCCATATAATCCAGTTCAATGTGGATTTTATACAGCTTTGTGGAAGGGACCTGGGTGAAAGAACATGTGGAAGTGAACATATTATATGTACATAAAGGGCTCCGGTTCAATCTGTGACATTTCAAAATAAGGGCAAGGAAGATTTCTGTCTCAAACTTTGGAGAGCTCTGAAGAGAGCAGTAGTCTATAGCAACAGAGGTGACCCTGATTTTCACTCTTGCAGTTGGCCACAATACCAACCTGGAAGTGAGCAGATGTCACTTTCTGTCTGCCCTTTTTCTCTTTGTTTTTGGCTCCTTTTCACCAGTTTTTAAAATAGTTTTAACCCATCATCTGTTTGGACAGATGAAGTGACATGGGAATTGCTTTCATGCAAAAATGAAGGTATCATTTTGGAGCAATTCATGGACAACTTTTGACTCTACAAAAAGAAAAGATGGGGGAGAATGGCAGGCCTTTCCATAAAGGAGCTGCAGGGTGCTGTTTCCTCGCCTACCTTGTGCTCTGCACAGGATTAGATGGACCAAGGATTTAACTATCTATAAGGCAGCCTCTTTTATTCCTATTGCCATCTGCTGCCATTAACTTTTTCCTAGAATGACTCTAGTTCCAGAGATTCAAAAGGGTTTTGTGTTACATGAGGTTAGAGAGACATTGAAAACTCTCTGCACTTATATTTCAATAGAGCATAAGTTTAAATAAATAAGATCTAAATCATACCATCATTTCCTGAAGCGATAGAGTGCATTATTTTATTACAAAATAAGGATGACCAAAGCTTTTCCTTTAGGGCAACATTTCCCAACCTGTAGTCCTCCAGGTATTTTGGACTTCAGCTCTCTGATCCCTGATAGTTAGCCAAGCTAAATGAGGTTTCTGGGAATTGAAGTCTGAAATACTTGGGCCACCAAAGGTTGGAAAAGTTATATTATGCTTAATGAATAACTGTATCCAGTATATGAATGAATTAATTAATTTTATTATGGTCTCAGAACAGGAGTTTGAAACGTTAAAACATTAAAAGTCTGAGATTTTTAAAACAATACAACCAGAAGTTCAAAACATTAAAAGCATAAAGTCCAAGATATGCCGTGTATTCATTTTCTGAAAAGAGCACTGATTTTCCCTGCTTGGTGTCTATGATCCACCGGAAAAGAGCACAGCAGAATTTTGATTCATTTCTGATCAGGTAGAAAAGGTAATGGAATAATTACAGCTCATAATTCAGTTATACATCAAAACAGAACAGCTTGCCTTCCTTCCAGGTTCCAACATGATAAACGATTCTCTTTCTTAGCACAGAAGATGCTGTGATGTTTCACCCACAAGTGCCCTCCTCATACATCTGTTTCAAGCCTGGCAGTTTTCTAGTGAAAGGATTATTAGTTCAAATGTGTCATTTAGGAGAGCAATATATAATCTCTTTTCAACTACTTGTAATGAAGTTATATACCTGCATCGACGACAAAGAGTTGCTGAAGACAGAGATGATCGAGCAAACTTAACTATTTGATCCAACAGAGCTTTTTCCATGTTCTAGTCTGGGAAACTTTTAAATAAATGGGGATTATTTTTACATAGTACGATGAACAAAGCAACACAAGAACAGCCCTGATGCATCAGACCAAAAGTCTAAATATCCTAGCGCTTGCTTTCCAAAATATCTAACCACATGGTTCTGCGAAGCCCACAAGCAGGTCACAAATACATTAGCATCTCCCTGTCTATGTTACCCAGCATATTGCCTCTGACAGAAGGTGGTAATATATGTTCATCATACCGTTTAACAGCTACCAATCTAGCATTTGGTAATAAACTGAGACTGCTTTAACTGTGGGTTCTTGCACAGCTTATTTTTTGGATTGGCTGGCCTTTGTAATCTTTTTCAGCACTCTAGTTGTGTTTATACAGTTGTCAGTAAATAGTGTAACATTGCTCAGCACGGATTTACAGGATTCTTCAATAACACAGCAACATAACTTCTATATGCAGCTGACTATCATTTATCACAATGGGAGAGAGGCAGCATGAAGTTAGAATAAATAGTATTATGAAGTAAATATCATCTTCTCATCTGCTACAATTGAAGTCTTCATGCCACTTCATCTACCATAACTCTATCCTATCGGATCCTGGGATTTGTAGGGTTGTGAGATAGTACTTAGCATTGTGTTCTGGGGAAACTCTAATGCTGCAGTTCATAGATGTGAAGAAGTGATCCTTGCCCTTGGATATGTTACATATTTATTTATTCCATTATAATCTCACTTCTCTGCCAAAGAGCTTCTTGGAGCAGCTTGAAATCGACTGTAACTAGATAAACACGTGGTGGTTCAATGATATGAAACTTCTGTAACTGTACAACATAGGTACACTTGTACTCACTACCAACAAACTTTGCAGTAAGATGCAGCAGATGAAGGTGGCTTGCGAATCAGGACCATTTTGCCCACACTGCTGAAGGACTTCATGTTTCCACCGCCATATACATCCTTTCCTTCCCATGTCTCTTTGTGAGTGACATTTTTCTATTTGTATCATTTTAGACTGTAAGCCTGGAGACAGGAAGTGCTTATTTGCAGTTGATTTCAAGCTGCTCCAAGAAGCGCTTTAGTTGAGAAGTGCGATTATCATGGAGCCCCGGTGGCGCAGCCTGTTAAAGCGCTGAGCTGCTGAACTTGCAGACCGAAAGGTCCCAGGTTCAAATCCTGGGAGCGGAGTGAGCGTCCGCTGTTGCTCCAGCTTCTGCCATCTTAGCAGTTCAAAAACATGCTAATGTGAGTAGATCAATAGGTACTGCTCCGGCGGGAAGGTAACGGCGTTCCATGCAGTCATGCTGGCCACATGACCTTGGAGGTGTCTATGGACAACGCCGGCTCTTCGGCTTAGAAATGGAGATGAGCACCAACCCCAAAAGTCAGACATGACTGGACTTAACGTCAGGGGAAACCTTTACCTTTACCTAAATAAATATGTAATATATCCAAGGGCAAGGATCCTAAAATATGAGCAAAACTCATAATTCATTCTCACAAAAGGAAGAAATTAAGTACATAGATATATTGTAGTATAGGAGAATTCCACTCACTCCTGTTTAATTTCATTTGTTGTTGTTAACTTTGATTTATGGCCACCCTATGAACGAGAGATCTCTAAATCATCCAATCCTCAAAAGTCCTGCTCAGGACTTGTAGACTCAAGAATGTGGCTTCCAGCAAGAACAATTATTCCATGGTATTCTCTGTTCTTTCTAACATCCTCATAAAAAAGACATATGGATCCATCTTTTCTGTACGTGTTTCAAACAGACAGCCTTAGAGACAAAGCAACTTGCCTTTTCCAATAGCCCCTTACCTGTCAGTCTTTGCTATCTCCAGCCATCTCTACATCTGTCCAGTTATTGTCAGTTCCTGTACTAAGAAGAAACCTGGCAACATACATTTTACATTTCTGCCATCTTTAATGGCCACGTCATTTGATTATTTTCAAAGGATGGTGACATAAAACACAATCTACACAAAAAGAATGAAGGAAAAAAGAGAAGGTGGAAGAGCTGTCATCTCCTTAGGTAGATGTGCATTTGAAATGGAAAAGATGGGGGGAGGGAGAAGAATGAGGGGGGAAAAGAAAAAAGACTGACACCAAAAATAATTGGGAATGGGTGGGTTGAGATTCTGGCATTTGTGAAACTGTCTTGACCTTAATGAATCCCATCAATAATGGGGTTCCCACTTTGTTCAAGACAGTTTGAGTTCAGAATCTGGTGCAAACTGATAAAAGTCTGTGATGTTGCTACTGAACTTGTTAAATAAGGCTCAGGTTTCTGAGCTATTTCTTGGTGTTTTCTCTGCAACTGTTTCATAAGCATTCTATGACATGATCCCATTCAAATGAGATTTTGTAAGGAACTGTACCCCCTCCCCTATCCATCAGTAACTATTTTGAAGAGGTTAGTTTTGCAGCAATTATAAAAGAGAGAAATCAGAGGCTCAAGTCTGTATTAGAATTATCTCTCAACTGCCTTGATTACCAAAGGATCAGACATCAGGGATGCTAGTATGGTTCACAACTGTGCTGATTATAAACATTAGGTTCTTCATCTGTTGAAGGAAAGATAATTCTACAGCTGTTTTTACTTAAATTATCAAAGCCACCTTGGATAGGGGTTGCAGAGTGGATTATGTTTCAGAAAGGGAACAACCTTTTTGGTTAAAATCTAGAATCTAATCTCAGAATACTTTTATTTTATGTTCTACCAAAAAAACCCCACACACCACCAATCCCATAAAAGGTATACTCTTTCTCCTAATCATTCCATAGAACACAACAAAGTTTATTCCTAGGGCCACTTTCTTTATTTGTGTGTTACATTTTTAAAAACCTTAATACTTTTATTTCCATTTATTTCTCAAGATTTGTCAGATATTATTAATAAAATAACATGAGAAGACAAGAGGACTGAGATGTTTTGGTGACTAAGGATGTGATATTTCAAGAGGATGCTTGGGCTAAGTTGATGAATCAAGTTTAGAACATATTCAGATACCCTAATTATAATTTGTGTTTCCATCTTGCATTTTCCATGAACATTTTAAAAACCAAAATGTATGTATGTGGTATTGCTGTGGCACTCAAAGGCTTGAATCATATTAATGACAGGCGTAATCTCCCAGACTGTTGCCGGGGAAGGACTATAGTTTGAAAAAAACACAAATTTCTATTCACACTACACATATCTTATTTGTACTGCAAAAAAACATGAAAGAACAATATAATATTTAATGAAGAACAATTTTAACCAATGTAAATTTACCAGTATTTCAATGGGAAGTGTGGGCCTGCTTTTGGCTGATGAGATAGTCAAGTTAATTAGGATTTGTGTTGTCGAAGGCTTTCATGGCCGGGATCACAGGGTTGTTGTATGTCTTTTGGACTGTGTGGCCATGTTCCAGAAGTATTCTCTCCTGACGTTTCGCCCACATCTATGGCAGGCATCTTCAGAGGCTGTGAGGCATGGATAAACTGGGCAAGGAAGGAAAAAATATATATCTGTGGAGAGTCCAGGGTGTGACAAGAGTCCTTTGTCAGTTGGAAGCCAGCGTTAATGTGTCAGTTAATCATCCTAATTAGCATTGGAAAGGTTTGTCTCTTGCCAGGGGGGCATCCTTTGTTAAGAGTCATTAGCCATCCTTGGGGCACCTCTGCCCTCACAGTGTTGCTTCCCATCTACTCTTTTGATTTTTGAGTTTTTTAATACTGGTAGCCAGATTTTGTTCATTTTCATGGTTTCCTCCTTTCTGTTGAAGTTGTCCATACCCTTAATTAGGATAGTTGTTAATGTGTGCCTTCAAGTTGTTTCAGACTTAGGGTGATCCTATGCAAAAGTAGTTTGTGTTATCAAAGGCATTCATGGCAGGAATCGCTGGATTGTTGTGAGGTTTCTGGGCTGTGTGGCCATGTTCCAGAACTATTCTCTCCTGATAATGTTAATCAAGGTGATTAATTACAAAATTCACATTGCGTCCAGCAGACAAGCGTTCTTTTTTTTTTTAATTTTTTATTGAGTTTTCAAATAAAATTTACAGTAAGTGTTTAAGAACACATTGGATTCTTAGAAGAAAAAGTGCAATGAGTGAGTAGAAATTGAAAAAGGAGAAAAAAAGAGGAAAAAAAGGAAAAAGGGGAAAATAAAATAAAATAAACAGAAATATAATGTAATTGGTCACTTCCATCTCTTACACAGATACTTAAAGAAAAATTTCTATCTTTAATTAGTCTTTCCGTTCGTTCTGCTTTGGTGTCAGCCTTTTCTCTCTTTTTTTTTTTTTAATTCTTCCATCATTCACGTTAGATTTTCTATTGGGGTTAAATTAGCACCTTCATTTGCCTTTCAATCAAAAAATTCTTAACCAGGTCCCAGTTTGTTTGCTTTTTGGGAATGCCATAGTTATTTTTGAGTAAATACGTCAATTTATCCATGTTCATTATTTCCAAAATCTTAACTAGCCATTGGCTCAGCTCCGGAATTTTTTTCTTTTTCCAATATCTGGCATAAACTATTCTTGCAGCTATTATGAGATAATTGAAAAGAATTTCTTTATCTTTATCCTTTTCTATATTAATCATCCCCAGAAGAAAGTATTTGGGATCTAGTTCTATATTAATTTGCAACATCTTTTGTATTGTTTGATGGATTTTCTTCCAATAGTTTTTTGCCTTTTTACAAGTCCACCAACAATGGTAAAATGTTCCCACTTGGTCATTACATTTCCAACATTTATTTGAGATTTTCTTATTAAAATTTGATAATTTTTGGGGGGTCAAATACCAGCGGTAGAAGCAGACAAGAGTTCTTTCTCCCACAGATATATAAACCTCCCTTGCTTAGTTTTCAATATACCTTACAACCTCTGAGGATGCCTACCATAGATGTGGGTGAAACGCCAGAGAGATTGCTTCTAGAACATGGCCATGCAGCCCGGAAAACTTACAACAACCTAAAAGTAGTTTGCATTCAATTAACTTAGAAGGGGAGAGATGAGAGAAAGGGCGGCTCTGCACTTTCTGGTAGACTCAGGCAATAGCAAACTGCTACAGCCTCTCCTAATACCGATTGGCCACATGTGTCCAGTGTTCAGTTATGAAATACTGAATGTATGTCAAGTATACAAATGTGCCCAGTGACTAGTCTACCTCCTAAACTTGTTCAGCATTACATTACCATAATGCCAAGTTAGCCATGAGGTACTGTATAGAAAAGCAAAGTAAAAATATAGATAACTAAATAGACACATTATTGTATGATGAATGTGCTTTTTATTTTTGGTTTATAATAAAATAAATAGCACCATAACCAATTATGCTCTTTGGAAATAAATAAAGCAGAAAAAACACATGCTGCATAGAATCCCTGTAATATGTGCAAATCGTTATGCGTTTGCCAAATGTTGCTTCTATAGAACAACTTTAAAAAAAAAGATTTTTCTAAAAATAATTACCTCAAAAATCATTGCACTGTCTCCTTCCTGTAAAAAACCCCAAACATCAACCTTTTCTGAATGAAATGCAGATTTTCCAGCTGCTTGGGGAATTGTAAGTGAGTACTTTTGGAAGCAAGGCCATGTGCTCTTTTCATATTGACACTGAACATACTTGAGATGTTTTCAGAACTTAGCTAATGGCCATGTTGTCTGGGGTATTCTAGAAGCCATAGTCCAAAAGCTAGCTTTTATGAACTGTGTTGTTTATCAGTGATGCTTTTCCAGATCTCATAGGAAGTGACAGAGCTATTGGTGAGTTTATGACATCCCTGGACAAACATAGGAGGACCATGCCATAGACTCCACCTAGATTCCCAGACACTTCATCAGAACAGTCATGCAAAGCAGACCTGCCTCAGCAGATTAGCCAAAACTGCAACCAGTATGTGCATATGTATGATACACAACCTAGAACAGGGTTGAGCATGCTTTCTGCGTCAGAGAACCATATTTGGCTCCTATGTTCCCTTGTAGGTCTTTGCCAGGATATCTGACAGTGCCCAGAAGTGGTGTTTTGGGAGATTGGAACAGCCAAACTGGCATCTTTTCCGCTGTTTCCCAAAATAGCATAAAAAGCTCCCAAAACAGCATTTTTTGATAAAGAAAAGAGCTGTAGGTTCAGCTGGAGATAATCCTCAGTCAAAAAAGCATTTTAAAACCAACATTCCTTATCGAAGTTCTTTTTAAAGTTGGGCAACTGCCTGGGACCTCTCATCAGAGAAATTGATTTGTGTGCTGCACATGTTCCCCATCCCCTGCATTAGAGTAACATTAAACAATGTTTTTGTGTGAATTGTGGCCAAAATAAATTGGTGTCTATTTGATGGATGCTGTTATTTCCTAATAACAGGCTTTCACACCTACAACCAATAAGTTCAAGTTGGTTTGGTTTATTTAACTTTTGTGTGCCAAAATGAAACTTTTTCACACTTGGATAAGTCAAGTAGTAACAATCCCAATTAAAACCATTTTCATTCCAAGTTGTAACTTGATAAAATGAGGTAGAAATCAAAGGGCGTGTACGTTATATTTTATAATGCCTGCAAAACAGTATACTGCAATATGGTTTGGACATGATGCTTCTTGATGGCATGCCAAAGAAAATGATTTGGCTGTGTTGAGTCAAATCATTGAGAATGACATACTGCTCTCTTACTCCTTATCCTCAGGACAGGATTGTGAAGTGAATTAGGCTGAAAAGTGCCACTAGGCCTTGATTGCCCAGTGAGTATTAGTACTGAGTGGAGAACTTGGGCCCGAATCCTATTCATTCTGTGAACATTCATCCTACTAGTAACCAGTTCTGTAAGCATCACATTGAAATATCTGGGGCACAACTTCTTTCCTGCATTACATCTAACAATATAGTGTATCTATAAGCCTTGCCTTCTCAGCAACTAAAGCTGAGCCCATAAAAGGGATCATTTCACTGACATTATCTGTCATTCTTTTAGACCAAACACATCAATAACAATCTATTCTACTGCATCACTCCATGCTACTTCATTCCAAATTGTCAACTTGCCAGCTGTAGCCAAATATCCACTGACAGTTTCACCCTGGATATCATTCCCAGGAAATGACATAAATTGCCTGTCATACCCTCTTGAGAATATATTGCAAAAGAAGTCATATATCTTGCAGCAAGGAAATAGTGATAATTTTATGTTATTTGCATATAGAATCATAGAATTGGAAGAGACCTCACAGGCCATCCAGTCCAACCCCATTCTTTAAAGAAGCAGGAAAAATGACATTCAAAGCACCCCCGGCAGATGGCCATCCAGCCTCTGGTTAAAAGCCTCCAAAGAAGGAGCCTCCACCACAGTCCAGGGCAGAGAGTTCCACTGCTGAACAGCTCTCATGGTTAGGAAGTTCTTCCTAATGTTCAGGTGGAATCTCCTTTCCTGTTGTTTGAAGCTATTGTTCCACATCCTAGTCTCCAGGGCAGCAGAAAACAAGTTTGCTCCCTCCTCCCTATGACTTCCCTTCACATATTTATACATGGCTATCGTGTCTCCCCTTAGCCTTCTCTTCTGCAGGCTAAACATGCCCAGCTCTTTAAACCACTCCTCGTAGGGCTTGTTCTCCAGACCTTTGATCATTTTAGTTGCCCTCCTCTGGACACATTCCAGTTTGTCAACGTCTCCCTTAAATTGTGGTGCCCAGAATTAGACACAGTATTCCAGGTGCGGTCTGACCAAGCCAGAATGATTTCCCTGGATCTAGACACTAGACTCCGATTTATGCAGGCCAAAATCCCATTGGCTTTTTTAGCTGCCGCATCACATTGTTGGCTCATGTTTCCCTTCCTCCCCACGAGGACTCCAAGATCTTTTTCACACATACTGTTGTCGAGCCAGGCGTCCCCCATTCTGTATCTTTGCATTTCATTTTTTTTCTGCCTAAGTGGAGTATCTTACATTTGTCCCTGTTGAACTTCATTTTGTTAGTTTCGGCCCATCTCTCTAATCTGTTAAGATCCACACTGAAAGGGCTGGACACCATGTTTGCTAAGCCGCACGCAAAAGCCTTAATATTTCACATCTTCCTAGGATCCCAGTCTGTCTTCACAGGAAAAGTGAAGTGAAGGGATTTGAACTGCTTGAAAAGATGCAAACAAAACAAGTGCAGCCCTAGTCACAGAATTTGAAAACAAACAAACAGATGGAGCAATTGCTTCCTTACCCTGTTTGTTGAGGACAAATGAGACTAGACTGCTTTATAAAGGAAATAATCAGAAAAGCTTTTCACAGAGAACATAAAACTGTAGGTAACAACTTTAACATCCGTCGGAATGAGGGAGCAATCAACCTGTTTGTCACCGAGTGGATGAAAAGAGGCATTGAAAAACACATGCTGTCCCCCACATCCCACTGTTTGTGGCTTATATTTCCTAATTGCCAAATGTTTATCATTCTGGCAACTATTTATATCTCATCCTGATTCAAGATGGCATTTATTCTACTTCTTGTCTGCAGGTATATGGCAATGTTGTTCTGAGTCTGCAAAATGCATAATAAATGGATTGTCGGCTTTCAAGAGGAAGGAACCACAAATCAGGGCTCTGTCTCCTTCATTCTACAGTACTGTAACTTCAATGAAAACCTTGCATGCCACCTAGATTTAGTATGCAGCTTTGGTGATACGGAAAGAGATGGCTGTGGAATATTGTGCACCTATGTCAAGTTAGACACTGGATTTTGAAAAAAAGAAAACGAGTCTCAGCTGGTCATCTGATCAATGAAGACTTTAACTATTCATCTCAGCAAGCTGAAAACCAATATTATAGTTCAGGGTTTACCATAATATGGTCATCTTGCAGGAACAGGAAGCTGTGTTGACTTTTCTAATGACCTGGATTGATGATATCCATCTTTTGAACAGCTAAGGTTGAGCAAGAACAGTGTAAAGGTGTGCTCCGTGACCTGTTTTAGAATGAAAGTTTTAAAAAATAGAACAGATACAGAGAACTGTGGATAGAAACTATCTCAGGGCCCTTCCACACAGCCATATAACCCAGAACATCAAGGCAGAAAATCCATAATATCTGCTGTGAACTGGTTTATCTGAGTCCACACTACCATATAATCTAGTTCAATGTGGATTTTATATAGCTGTGTGGAAGGGGCCTCAGACCGCACTCTGGCTTGACCACACATGTCCTGGTAAAAATTAATGAGTATTCTGCTCTTTGTGAAAAATATGTCTATTCTCACTAGTTTTTTTTATTTCAAAAAGTCCCAGAAAATAATCAAATACTGTATATACTTGAGCATAAGTCTAGTTTTTCAGCCCTTTTTAGGGCTGAAAAAGCTCCCCTCGGCTTATAAACGAGTGAGGATCCTGGCTGGCTTATGTTCGGGTCAGCTTATACTCAAGTATATAGGTAATCAGACTTAGACAGTCTTATCTTATTAAAGTCTTATTATCATCATAAATTACAATTTTATGTAAACATTCAAAAACATTTAACCTATTGATGCCTCAAATAATGTAATTTTATTAGTATCTATATTCATCGTTATTTTTGAAATTTGCCAGTAGCTGCTGCATTTCCCACTCTCGTCTTATACTCAAGTCAATAGGTTTTCCCAGTTTTGTGATAAAATTAGGTGCCTCGGCTTATATTCAGGTCGTCTTATACTCGAGTATATACGGTATGTGTAAAGACTCTTATAATCTCATCAAGCAATGACAGAACTTCTGCATTTATTCCTTCTGACATAAGAGATAAAGTAATTGAAGATTAATATCTCTACACAATATTACTCAGCATTACTAATCATACCCTAAAGGACCTAGATCCCTTTTGATCTTGGAAGCTAAGCAGGACCAGACCTGATTAGTACTTGAATGGGAGATCATCAAAAAATACCAGAACTGTAGGATACATTTCAGAAGAAGAAATGGCAAAACCAACTTTGAGTATTCATTACATAAGAAAATTGCCTAAAATCAACAAGCAGATAATTGTAAAACTCTGATTTATAATCACATGGTAAAACTGGAGTAGGTTTTCTCCAAGTTATCCATCTTCTCAGATATCTCTTGTAGAGTTGCTGACTGCACATCACAGCATGGAATCACACCACGAATGGCCTTGCAGTGTACTGTTCTGGGATTAATTTAAGCCTCATGAAAATATACTAAATGTAGCAAGAATCAGCAGTGTAGAACTAATTTAGCATTCTAAAGGTGCCATTGATCTAGACACAAGCATTAAACATTCCCGTATCTTGAATGAGAACTTAACTTATATGACCTTCCACTGTTCTGGTTGCGCTCCATCAGCAAATCCCAAAAGCCTTGATAATCCTGCAATCCTCATGAAGGTTGCATAAGTATAAACAAAAAAGATATCTTTGGACCAGAAATTATAAGCTGCTGTAGACACAGAGCTCTCACTTTTACACTCCTGCAGACGTCAGAAACAACTTTGGTATCTGCTAAATAATGTATGCTACCAACAACAATAATAGATGAGCTGAAGTTGAAATGCATTCAGGAATGTGAACTGCAGGCCAGAACTACTTAACAAAAGCTTTAATTCATAATTCATAATGTGGCTTTCAGGGTAGAATTCATAAAGGGACAAATTTTGATGCCTGTAAGAAAGCCAGGCAAGTAACATTTAAAACTTAAGGCACAGATGCCTTTCTGATTGAAGAGACAGTCTGTTGGGTTCTTGGAGAGCCAGAAGAAATAGGATATAACTGAACAGTTTTGGAGGTGTGGTAAAGAACATAGTTGGAATGACGTATGCATATACTTTCAGGCTCTGATATCTCCAGTTAAAAAGTATTGGATGATTTCAAATATAAAAAAGACTCTTGAGATCCTGAGGAGGTACTGGCAATCAGAATAAGACAACGGCTGGTATACTGTTCATGGCATTCATGTGTGTAAGTCATGCTGCGCAATAGGCATATTCTTCTGATAGTGGCAGAAGTGAGTGACACATACAACAACATGGTTTGCTGTGCATTACAATTGAGTTGTGCATTGCAGATTCACATTGTTTAACATCATCCAGCCATTGATATATCTGGTGCCATACTGCCATCCTCCATAGCAGTTGTATAGTGTTGGCGTAGTACATCACTGTGTACGGATGTTTACAACACACGTTGAAGGGATGTTGGGTTGCAATCAATATTAGGCTAAAGTCAGACCTGATATAAAGCAGATTCCAGGAGTCCCAGTCTTAAAAAAAAAGGAATTTTCACAAGTTTTGGATAAAGCAAACATAATGGTGCGTCATGGGCCACACCCAAGGCTATTTCCGTGGCTCTCAACCCTTCCAAACCCTTCCACATTGGGTTAATAATCTGCATTTAAAGACCCCAGGAGTGGCACTTCACATTTTAAATGAGGGGTGAGCAACTGCTGGGGGAGTAATGGCTCTCTTTATTTATTTATTTACAACATTTTTACCCCGCCTTTCTCACCCATAGGGACTCAAGAGTTGGCAAAATTCAGTGCCCAAAACCAGAATTCAATAAAATCTAACAGCACAATTACATCAATTAAATAGTTAATAAAAAACATTATAAAAAGTTTAAAACACATAAATAATTCTGTCCATTCATCCAAATACTTCATACATAAACCTTAGTTCGGGCCATGTCACATCATAATACTTATTCATTGAATGCTTGTGCTTTCCCATCTCCTGCTTAGTTGGCTGCACCAGCATGTTTTAGTCATATTGGAAATTATGCCAGCTGTCATTTTCAGTCAATTTTGAATTGGAAGTTTGGGAGGAAGCTCTCAGATGTTGGGGAAAACAAACTACCACGTGTTAAGTCACTTTTGGCTGGTTTGGGGATGAAAATCATCCAAAGATCACATACTCAAATTTGGGGAGATTGGTGCTTTGGAGTAATTATGGAGTCATGCATAGGTTTTTCAAGGGCTGTATGTGGTTCATGGGCTGCACTTTGCCTAGCCTTGTTTTTAAATAGACTGCAGGGTTACCCCTACATTGTGTCAAATTTCCATTTTTTTTTCAAAACTATAGGTAGCTTTCTGGTCCCTCCAGTTTTTTGTCATTTGGCAATCTGTGAAGGTCTCCATGAAGGCCTCATGGGCAATAAATTGGTGAGTGATGGTGTGAGAATCAGAAGCAGGACCTCTGCTGTAATTCCTCATTGCCGCCTCACTTGCAACAGCTAGTAACATCCTCCTTCCACCTTGATCACTGGCTGAACAGATCTGCTTTGTCCAATATGTCCACTGGCAGTTAAGGCCTGTGGGGGTCATGTTAGGAGACATAACTTAGTTATTAATGTATAACTAAGTAGCTGATGTAAGTTAACAGCACATATCTCTGGAGATTCTACAGCAGTCATCCTGAAGCAGCCTTTAACAATGACAGTAGGAAGCACATTGTTTTTTGTGGGTTTTTAAAATTTTTCAGGGCAGTCTTCTTGCCTGGGGATTTTCCACTCCTCTAAGACCAACAGGGCAGAGAGATATGGGAATCCTTAGAGATACTGAGCTGCTGTGAGTTCTTTGGGTTGTATGGCCAAGTTTCAGCAGCATTCTCTCCTGACGTTTTGCTTGCATCTGTGGCCGGCATCTTCAGAGGTTTGTTGGCAATGAAGCAAGTGGCGTGTATATACCTGTGGAATGTCAAGGATGGGAGAAAGAATGCTTGTTTATATAAAGCAAGTATGAATGTTGCATTATATTTGAAAACACAGGAATGCTGGACCACCCTGACAACCATCATGCCAGACTACACAGAAAAGCCATTGAAATTCACAAGCATGTGGACAATTTCAACAGAAAGGAGGAAGCCATGAGCATGAACAAAATTTGGTTACCAGTATTAAAAACACCAGAATCAAGACTTTGTAGCTTTGTGACTACTCAATGCTAATCAAGCTTGCTCATTGCAACATTCACATTTGCTTTACACAAACAAGGGTTATTTCTCCCACCCTGGACATTCCATAGATAGATAGATAGATAGATAGATAGATAGATAGATAGATAGATAGATAGATAGATAGACAGACACACACACCACTTGATTCATTTCCAACAGACCTCTAAAGATGCCAGCCACAGCTGCAGGCAAAATGTCAGGAGATAATGCTGCTGGAATGTGGCCATACAGCCCGGGGGGGAAAAATCACAGCAACCCAGTGATTCCAGCCATAAACGCCTTCAACACCTTAGAGATATTGTTTTCAGAGTGATCTTCCTTGTAATGAATTATACAGCCAGTCAATATACAACATTATACAGCCAGTTAAATCAATATCAAAATATGTAGAACTGCACGTGCCTCTCCCCCCCCCCCCTTCCTTGCAATCTAAAGAGAGATGTAAAAGGATTTCACTTTGAAGCTCCCTGGACCCAAAATATTCAATATTCATTGAATGGATGCTTCATTGTCCATGGATGTAATTGACACAATGGATTTTGTAAATCCTTGCATGCACTGTCTCCCAAAGGCCATTTGCAAAATGATGCATTTCCCACTGTGTCAGAATGTTACACGTTCTTCTAATTCAGATAATTGTATTCTATTGAGGCTTCTCCCAAAGCACTTTGAATTTGGGAGGGAGGGGAAGGGAAGGCAGGTGAACTGGAGATGTTTATGCTAGAAGGAGATCCAAAGAGAGAATTCAGGGAGGGAAGGTAGTACACAAGGCTTTTTCCATGCTGTAGTCAGAGGGGCCTTTGTCATCTGCCAGAGAGGTTTGGGAATCCTTGTTAACATTAACAGCTGCCCAGTGATGTGAAAAAGTCACTTTGTATTCATTACCTTGCTAAATACTTTTTACATTTGGTTTGCAGTCTGAGGAAAAGATAGGAAGGCTGAGAATGAACTTTGTGATAAAGTTTGCTTGTATAGTCAGGCCTCCACATTTGCTGGGGTTAGGGGTGCAACACCCCTGAAAATGTGGAACAAATGGCAGAAATCCTTATGCCAAGAAGACAGGGAAAATGAGGAGGGCCTGAAATAGGTGCCCAGGGGGCTGCATTTGGCCCCTGGGCCTTAGTTTGCCCATGCCTGCTCTAGACCCTCCAGCGTGAGTGTATGATCAGTTTCCACTGGAAATTGACCATAGGAGTTTTTCTAGAGGACATGGAGCAGTGGTTTTCAACCTGTGGGTCCCCAGAAGTTTTGGCCTTCAACATCCATAAATCCTAACAGCTGGAAACTGGCTGGGATTTCTGGGAGTTGTAGACCAAAACACCTGGAGACCCACAAGTTGAGACCACTGACATAGGGATTCCTAAGAGAGACTGTAACCAAAGCCATGTATAATCCAATCCACAAAAGTTAAACCCACAAATGCAAGGTACAGTTTTTCTGGCTCTTAAGAAAGAGACAGGTTGTGTTTGCGCATTTTGATTTTCTTTGTTTGCTTCTGCCCTGTATAACCCCCGGGAGTCAATCTTCCATTGGTCTCAGCTAATCAAGGAGCAGCCTGGCCTACGGTCTCTTGAGATACCAAGTGATAGGGTATTTGATGGTCAGCCTAGGGATAATCTGGGTAGAATTTGTTTGGGGCCCTGGTTCTGTCATTGGCTGCGAGGGATGCTGGACCCATCAGCAAAGGGGCTGGAAAGATTCTTTGCTGTGTACCATCTGCTGCCTCAGCTACCATGAATAAAGCTTATGCTATAGCAGCAATGTATGCCAATGTTTGGCACCGAAATAGCTCTTGGAAAGGCCTGAAGCTATACCCAGTATTGGCACATGAATAACTGTATACATATCTATGCAACATAAATTGATCTCACAATGTTCTGGTATTTCAAAAATGCATACATCTGCTGGTAAGAAATTTCTTTAAAAGGTTTGCTATGAATTGATATATAGAATGAGAGCATTTTTTGCTATTGGCTCATCAAAGCAGAAACACAAACAAAGGCAGAGTCATAGGATCATGATACAGATTGAATATCCCTTATCTGAAATGCTTGGGAGCAAATGTGATTTGACTTTTGTTCCTGCCTCCCCCCAGATTTTGGCATATCTATGCATTAAGTCCATAATGAGATATAATGAATATTAGGAAGAACTTCCTGACTGTGAGATCTTTTCAGCAGTGGAACTCTGCTTTGGAGTGTGCTGGAGGCTCCATTTTGGAGGCTTTTAAGCAGAGGCTGGAATGCTTTGAATGCGATTTTCCTGCTTCTTGGCAGGGGGTTGGATTGAATGGCCCATGAGGTCTCTTTCAACTGTATGATTCTATGATTCTATCTTGGAGATGGGAGCCAAGTCTAAACATCAAAGCCTAAAGTACGGTGAGCCCTCCACATTTGTGAGTTTTTACATGTATAAATCCGATTATTCGTGGATTTGATGAAAAGGTTCTCTCTGGGAATCTCCAGGATCTCTAGTGTGAGGCTGTCATCAACTTCAACTGCAAGTTGATCGTAGAGTCATGCAGTGGTTCTCAACCTGTGGGTCCCCAGGTATTTTGGCCTACAACTCCCAAAAATCCTAGCCAGTTTACCAGTTTATTGGGAGTTGAAGGCCAAAACATCTGGGGACCCACAGGTTGAGAACCACTGTGCTAATAGATCTTGAGATAACACTTCTATAGACATCTCTATGTCCTCCAGTGCAAGTATATACTCAGCTTACAGCAGGAGTTGATCATGTTGTTGTTCTGGAAAACTAGAGATTCCTAGGAAGGAAAAATGCAACAATTTAATTCATTTTTTTTAATTTTGCAGGAGTGCTTTGCCCCAACCTAGCAAATGTTGAGGACTGACTAATTTTATCCAATATATTTAACAATTTGTACATGAAATGAGGTTTACAAGTACACTGAACCATCAGGAAGCAAAGGTGTCACCAAATGGATAATTTCAGATTTCCAGATAAAAGGTGATCAACCTGTATGTGTATGACTATATTTGTGAGTGTACATACACACACACACAACTTCATCTACATTTAGATTCTTTACTTTTGGGATTCCTTTTTTTTTTTGCCTATATTAAACTGCAGTGGTCCATGTTCACTCCTGGCATCTTCTAAATCTCAAATAATATTGCTATCTGAGAGGGTTAATGCCACCTTTGCATTGTTACGCTCAGAAAATCTTAAAGGCGGAGGCAGCTTACAAAAAGAATGAATATAGATGGATGAGTGAACAGTATTAATGGAAGGGACCCCATGGGATTGGTTTAATGCTTCTTTTCTACCTGATAAATGTGATAGTTGAAAGCAAAATGCCATTTATGTATTTATTTCTCAAAAACCTCAATGCAAAGCTAAGAGGAGACTTGGGAGAGATCTCAGAAAACAAAAGAGGGCTTTGTAGGAGAGATTTGGAAGATGGAAATGACATCTCAGGAAAGCATTTTGTTAACATTTCATCAGTGAAGAGCTAATGGGAAAGAAACCAGATAAAGGAAGAAAGGCTGTTTGTAAATTACCTGTTTTAGTGAGACCAAGGGAACAGAGCAAATCAATGTAAAGACTAGAACAGAGATAAGCTGAGGCAGGCAGGAGGTGAAGCCACTGGGCAAAGAACATGAAAGGAAGGGAATTCTAGATGTTGAAAAATCAATCCAAGTGATTGAAATTTCAAACTCACCCAAACCCATAGCTGCTGTGAAAAAATGGTATTAGCCTAATATCTCAATATCAGTATGTCCCCAGAGATGACAAACATTTCCATGGATATTAGGACCAGATCATTGGTCAGCTAATTAGCGAAAAGGAGCATTTCCATGTGTACTTGCAGAGCAATTCATGCAATGATGACAAATATTGTTCATCTGATTATGTAGATTTTAATACAGCTTTCCAAATAATACTGTTCCCTGCCCACTCTCCTCAATGGGGTAGTTCTTTCAGAAAACAGATTTTTTATGGTGGAGCAACCCCGCAGTTTGGGCACTGTGTAGTCACAATTGCATCCGATGAAGGCAAGTCCATTGTCCACACAGTTTGCCATCTCTTTTCCTTGCACCGAGAAGGGAAAAGTTTTGGATTGTGCCCATGTCACCCCTGTCCTCCTTTGTGGTCAAATTGTTCTCTTACTTCTTCCTAGTCACACAGACACCTCTGATGGCAGCACAGGGCCAACACAATGACAAACAGCTCTCCAAGAGCTCTGTGGCTGTCCAGCACCAGTGATGGTGGCAAGGACTGTAAAGCAACAATCCAACGCAGTCAACTGGTTTTGGCTTGACTGGACGATGGTCTCCGTCCTGCCATCACCTTCAGTTGGGGATGGAGCATGTGGCCATCTCCAGGGCCAGTCTGGAGCATTACTAGTTGTTGCACCGCAAGGCAGCGTGAGCACTGGAAACCAGACAGAGACCAATAATCATATAATATCTTTATTAAAACAACTATACATTCAGGAATGAATAAGTGTAAAGGTTGAGTAGATAATAGTCTTTTATGAAAAGGCATGAATTAGTCCAAAGAGTTAAAGAGAAATGTCAATTATTATTGTCCAAAGTCCAGAAACCAAAACACGCTCAAAACTGTTGGAAAGTTCTTGAGTGGGGAACAACAAGGAAGCAAGACTGAATAACAAAGTCCAAAGTCACTAGGAAGTCTTTGATATCAAGGCAGGAACAAGATGAAGCTGAGGCCAAACTTGATTCAGGAACAAGGCAAGGAAGTAGACTTACTCTGGGTCTACTCGGGAGTCGCAGCTCGGCTTGGCCGCCAGGATCAGGAAACTTGGCTTGGAGAAACAGGAGCTAAAGTCGGTGAACCTTTCTCAGGTAATAGCTACATTGACACCGCAAAGTGTTCACGGTGCAAGACACTTTTATGGAACTTAGATCTGATCACAAGAAGGAAAGCCAAACTCCCTAAAGGTTCCCAAGGGAAAATCTTCTATTCATTATCCCCTCGAGATGCCAAGCAGTTACTCCTGCGGCCTTGTTTTTCAGATCTCTGGCAATGCAGAAACTCCCTTCTGTTGAAGGACACATTCTCTGAGGAACTAAGAACATCTGGTTCAGCCATGGGAGTAATATTTCCAGTTTCCCTCCCAATTAAGGAATCATTACAGCTGGCAGCTGTAATTGGAAGGAGCTCTGCGGACTAGGTAAAAAGTCAGAATAAGCTTCATCCTGGTCAGAGTTCATTTCTGAATCAGGTTCAGAAACCAAAGGTGGCTGGGGTGTGACACTAGTCTGGACTGGCTGTGGTTCAAGTGGCCAGTGAAGATCAATCCTCAGCTTAGTCATTTTACCTTCTAGGGGAGAGGTCAGATTTGATTTCTTATGGGACCCATTCATTTATCTTTTTAGCAGTCCATAGTATCCTCAGGACACTTCTTCAGCATCTCATTTCAGATTGATTCCCCAATCTACTTCTTTGGAAGTGCTGTCCTCACTTGATTCTTACCAGCAATCTGAACTTCCAATATTCTAGTCTTTTGTGTTACCCAACACCATTTCCCCACCACAGAAATATTTTACAACCATTTTCTTTGGGGGAATTCCAATGCAATTCCCGTTTGAGGCCTTCCACTGCAGGCAAGCATATCCCATTGAGTTGTCTCAGTGGTGTTTTGTCTTTAAATTGACTCAGCTCTTTTTTTACACATTCAGGCAATTTTATTTCTTCCCATTGAATCTCAGTAGGGGGATTAACAATTAATGGCCTATTGTTTGCTTTTTAACTGCCCTAGTGTCAGTTTCAGCTGTTATAAGAGAGAGGCTTTAGTAATTGATCTCCTGGTTTCTTTTCTTTTTCATTTCTATAAAGGTGGAATGTTTATTTTAATCAATGTGTATGGACTGTTTTTCTATATATGTAGCCCTCCAGTAAGGGATAAAAGCACAGGGTGAAACAAATCATTAGAGTAATAGCCAATATAGTTAACTCATATACTGACTTCCTTTCTTTATAATGATGATGATGATGATGTTGATGATGATGATCATCATCATCATCTTTATTTATAGACAGCCCTATCTACCCAAAGGGATTCAGGGCAGTTTCCAACATGTATGGCAAACATTCAATGCTAAAAAGGGAAAACAATTCAGAACACGTTACATCAGAACAAGTCATGTTGAAACAAAATAACAGCAACCTAATTCAAAACTAAATAACAGACAAAATAACAACCAATAAGAACTTAAATCAGTGGTTCTCATCCTGTGGGTTCCCAGGTGTTTTGCCTTACAACTTCCAGAAATCCCAGCCAGTTTGCCAGCTGTTAGGATTTCTGGGAGTTGAAGACAAAACATCTTGGAACTCACAGGTTGAGAACCACTGACTTAAATGATCTATACGAATATAACAATTAATGTAAATTTGACACTAAATAAAAGCAATTATGAACAATGTCTAAAACCGTTATAAAGTTGACATGTTATGCAACAACCAGTGGGCTGAGGTTAGTTCCAGTCTCTAGACAAGGTTTACCATGTCTAGCGAGAGTATGTCAGGCATATTAATCTTCCTTCTCTCCATATGCCACAGAACATAGGTGGGTTTTCAACAGTTTTTTTAAAGCAAGGAGAGAGGGAGCATTCTTTAATTCTTTTGGGAGGGAGTTCCAGAGGTGGGGAGCGATCACAGAGAAGGCCCCATCTCTCGTTCCCACCATCCATGCTTGAGACGTGGTGGGACTGAGAGCAGGGCCTCCTCCGCGGATCGTCCTTTTTTTCTGTAACTATTTTGCAATATTAGAATAAAATTCTGGATGTTGTTGTAAGGAAGCTCACAATAATACTGAGGTGGATAAATGTATTGTCTGACCTATACTATACGTGCCCTGCACAGCTATAGATGTCTGATACTGTTCTAATAGTCATGATTAGGAGGTCATGAGATTTACAGTTAGTTGACATTCTTGAAATCCTTTGCTAAGGAGCTAGTCCGTTCCCCTGAATCACAGCCCTAGAGCCTTCTAGCTGAGAACTGTAAGTATTCAATCAATCTACAAATCCCAAGTTTCCTTCAGATGAAACTGTGACAGTTAAAGTGGTATAAAACTACTATATAACAATCTTGTATGGATATACAGTAGAGTCTCGCTTATCCAACATAAATGGGCCAGCAGAACGTTGAATAAGCAAAAATGTTGGATAATAAGTAGGGATTAAGGAAAAGCCTATTAAACATTAAATTACGTTATGATTTTACAAATTGAGCACCAAAAATATTGTGTTTTACAACAAATCGACAGAAAAAGCAGTCCAAAAGACGGTAACACTACATAGTAATTACTGTATTTATGAATTTAGCACCAAAATAATAACAATATTTTGAAAACATTGACTAAAAAAACATTGGCTACTAACAAATTGACTACAAATAAAGATAGAATGGCATACAATGAACTTATAGTATCAACATTGTTGGAAATTAAATCCATAAAATTTCAATCCTTACTGCCTAGAGAAACAGCTGTGGATCGAGGCGGGAAGCAAACGGCATTGGATAATCCAGAACGTTGGATAAGTGAGACTCTACTGTATTTCTAATATAAGGCAGCATCCTGCACTCCAAATTTCATTTTGTCGTATCTATATATGTGTGTGTGTGTTTTTTTTAAAGTCACACTTCTCAAATCATTTTTGTCCTTGAACTGTTTCTAAGGATCAACCTGGATAGGGGCCCAAGGAAGCTGCAGCAGATGAATATAGGCGGTTAGTAAGTTCAGCGTAGGCAGTAGAAGAACAGGATAACAGCAATCAAAAGGTCAAGGAAGAGCTTGTGTACATTTGCCTTAAAAATCAATGCTATCCATTTTATATGTTTAATCTGAGTAATAGTTAATTTTGTAATTTATTTAACTGGGATCTATACCTTTGAAGCTCGGTGTCATTGACAGCCAAGTTCACCCAGAGAATCACCACAGTTTGTGTTATGTTACCATTTATCTCTTTATTATGTTGAAATATATTCCTGGAACAAGCCATGGGTTGTTAGACAATTCTCATGATCCCATAGCATAGAGCTTTGGCAGTTAAAGTGAAGCCAAACTGCATTCATTCTACAGTGTAGATGTCCTCCGCATTGATATTTACCTTGAGCAATGTCAGAATGGAAAAGTTGCTCTGTAAAATACATGGCTCAAATGTTTTCAAAACTTTCAGAAATAAGCATTTTAATAGAAAACATTGGTTAGCACAAAGGGCACATTTTAATGCCAAAACTGAAGTGTTTTTTGTGCACCCTCAATTTTCAAATGCCAAGACCATGGTGTTCTTCACTGGCTGGAACCTTCTGTTCTTGGAGCCAGACTTATAAGCAACGTCATGCAATAATCCAGTCTAGAGATTGGATTAGATGCTCATGGTTACGCCTGGTACTAACAATTGGTTTACAGCTGGCTAATAAAACAGAGGTGATAAAAGAGAAATCAACTGGCCTCTGGCATCATGGCTCCCATTTTACTTTGAGGCTCAATTGATTGGCTCAATTTGAAAGGTTGGGCTTTTGGAACAAAGTTGGTAAAAACTGTTTTTCCTAGTTCCAAGCAAAGGATAGGTGGTATTCCAACAGGAATTTATAATAAAAACCATAAAAATGATAGCAGCAGGCAATATAGTAAAATCCCCAAACAAATTACAGTAGAGTCTCACTTATCCAACACTCGCTTATCCAAGGTTCTGGATTATCCAACGCATTTTTGTAGTCAATGTTTTCAATATATCGTGATGTTTTGCTGCTAAATTCATAAATACAGTAATTACTACATAGCATTACTGCATATTGAACTACTTTTTCTGCCAAATTTGTTGTCTAACATGATGTTTTGGTGCTTCATTTGTAAAATCATAACCCAATTTGATGTTTAATAGGCTTTTCCTTAATGTCTCCTCATTATCCAACATATTCGCTTATCTAACATTCTGCCAGCCCGTTTATGTTGGATAAGTGAGACTCTACTATATAACAGTCCTGTCCTATGTTCAACTGCTGAAGGACCTTTTGTTTCAGAGTTACATAAACTCTTATCCTTGCAATTCAAGCTGCTGCTTTATGACAAGAGAACATTAATTAACATGAAGGGCTTTCCTTCCAGTTGAATTTAGAAAAAATAAAATGAGAATCGGATGACTTTCATTTCCATATTCCTTACGCAATCCAGCTGTTAATCAGTTTCAGTTGGCTGGAAATAGCAATTTGGTGCCTGAAAATTCGGATGTATCTTAATTAAGATGTGTTATCTCTTCTAGATATGGCTTCTGATTTATTGATTGAGTCTGAATTTGGAATAGCACTTCTTTTTCAAGTCACAATAGATTAGGCCGTGGAGATATAATAAAGAGTGAGCCACTTTGGTAAACCCAAGAAGAGGGCTGTTTTAAACCTGGGAAACCCTGTATGTTGTACTGTACCTTTAGAAGCATACATTTTTCTGAATTTTTTTCAAAGCTGATTGACATTTCTTTATTTAAAACAAAAACACAATAAAATCCCGTTTTTGACAAAGCAAAGCCAAGGCCCTTGCTTTAGAGGTGAATAGTGATTTTTGCAGGGCTCTAGGTAAGAAATTCTTCTTATTCACCTTCTTTTGGTCCCCTTTTCCTAGCAATTCTTAATGTGTATCCTGTAGATGTAACTCCTCAATTATTTCTTCATTACCTGCAAGGACAAATATTTACTGGAATTTTCTCCCCTCTACTGGAGACAATGAATATTTCTCTAGTACTATTAAAATGTCAAGAAGTATTGCAAAGTGATTATTTTGAAGAGTTGTTCTTTTTTGTGCAAAACTTTTCTTTCTGTATTGCAAAATTGTGTGCATGTGTGCAAATAAAGCCATATGCACTTCTCTGGAGAATAATTCCTCCACAACTCTTTGGGACATTCAAAGAACAGTGGAAGCTGCAAAAATCTTGCTGTTTTAACATTCTTCCTGGCAGTAAACATGTTCTTCATTAGTGCTCTTTCCATTCCTAATTAAGAGGATGAAAAAACAGTACAGAGGCCACACACACCGTTCACTCTGCCGTAGTGAGTCCCTACTCACACTGTAGTTGTACTTAAACAGATGTGTGTGCATATGTGCCTTCAATTTATTTATTTACAGTATTTATATTCCGCCCTTTTCACCCCAAAGGGGACTCAGGGCAGATCACATTGACACATATAAAGCAAACATTCAGTGCCATATAACATAGAACAGAGACAGACACAGAGGCAATTTAAACCTTCGCAAGCTTCCAGCTTCTTGAGGGGATGCTTGATTCCGGCCTCAGGGGGAGTAGCTGCTTCATCATCCACTGGGACTTCCTCATTCCAACGAAGGCTGGATGATTTTTATGTGTCGTAAATTAGCCTCCCCACATATAAGTGGTGCCTAGATTTCCTACTTGACAGATGCAACTATCTTTCGGGTTGCTTAGGTCAGCTACAAGCAGGGGCTATATTTTTTTAAATTTTAATTGTCGGGTACCCACCCCGACACGAGCTGGCCTTGAACTCATGACCTCTTGGTCAGAATGATTTATTGCAGCTGGCTACTTAACCAGGTGTGCCACAGCCCGGCCAAGTCTTCTGCCAACCATAGAATAGGCTGCTACCAGCCAGCATCTTCTCAATGAGAATGGTAGGGATGGCCTTGAATATTCCTGGTCCATATTATTTCTGCCATTGTTAAGGCATAGCGAAACAACAAGTACTGTAAGCAATGAGTAAGTTGCATTAGAAGTTATAGAAAGGGAGGAGAGAACTAGACTCAGTGTGCTGTGTTTAATGTCAGCTCAAAACAAGGTAACACCTACGTTTGCTTTTATTTTTTATGTGTTAAAATACAAGTCCACAACAGATGAACTGATCGCTCTTCCTACTTGACTCTTTCATCTATATTACAGGATATGAATGAGCCAGTGATGTGCTTTTCGGCTTTTATTTTTTACTTTTTATTTTTTCACTCACAAATAATATATGAAGCCATCTTACTCTTTAGAAATCCTTTGAGACTTTTTTAGGCAACCCAGTATGTTACTCTTACTTTAGAGAATGTTTTTAGAAATGTTACTTTGTTACAACCTATGTAAACAAGGATGTTAACACCCCAGAAAGAAATTAAAAATAACATCTCAGGGATTGCATCGCATAATTATATATGTTTACATAATGGCAGCAGTGACAATGTCAGGCTTATATCAGAGCCCAAATGCTACAAGGAAATTCATCAGCAAGCACTTGGGATAAACAAAAGCATGGATGTAAAAGCCCAGATTTCATTTTAAGCAGGGAAGCTTAGTTATACAAACTTGGGCATCTCAACCAGGCAACAGACCATAGGATTTGTAATTCCTGATTTCAGTCCACTTTGGACTGAATGCACTTTGGAAATAGTCTCACTGCATTTTACTACATGCAGAGTAGCTCCACTTCTGCAGCTAAATATTTTTTTTTGTCTTTCAGTAGTTCCTGACTTATGATGACCCTAAGGCAACCTTATCACAGGTTTTTTTTTAAAGCAAGATCTTTTCAGATGTGACTTGCTATTGCCTTCCTCTGAGACTGAAAGAGCTTGACTTGCTCAAGATCACTCAATGGGTTTCCATGAGAAAGCATTCTTGGTGTCCAAGTGTCCTGGTCCAGTACTCAAGGCACTACACTGCACTGACTCTGACTTATGTTCATATGCAATTAAAAGCACATAAAGGTGCAGCAAAATGACAATCAATACCAAAATATTAATAATACTGAACTTTTTTGGAAGTGAGCAGTTTGCTTTTACCAGAGCCCAATCAGTTCTATATGCTTCAACATACAGACGATCCTCCTCAAGCACCACCTTTCTCCTTGTCAGAATGGTGGCAAGCTTAAACACCATGTTTCCAGGCCTTGAATGTAGCATCTTTCCCCCTCTTGGTTGGTTTCCATCCACCCAGTCAGGGTGAATGAAGAGCTCCAAATGGGGAAGTAGTGTGTTGGTTTCCCAGTGACCTCACATTTGGATATGCAGTCTCTGGTCATTATTTTTCAGGGCTCTTTTGACTGGCAGGTTCTTCTTCAGCCCTTCTTTTCTGGTTTAGCTCTTCATTAGACTTTGTTCCTGTCCAGTCCAATTTGTCGGGCTGACCACTTGTGAGCCAAACTGCTTCCCAGGGTGAGAGTCATGACTCACATTGGCAAGGACCTTGGTAAGAGACAGCATCTGTGTCCTGCTTATTCTACTCAGCAACCAATGGAGAAGAGTGGAAAACAAATGTTCAGAAAAATACTATTGTCAGAATCTTCAGTGTAGTAATACTGGCACAGGAAGCAGGTTCACTACATTGCCTTTCCATTAAGTGTCATCTAATATTTCCTCTTCTTCAATGGCTGCCCCAACAGGGTTCATCTGATAAAGAGAAAGGAAGCATAGCCCATCCATCTGGCTCCTTCTTCCATCAGCTGCCAGCTGGCAGCAGCCTTTCCATCACCAAAGACAGAGGATAGGAAAAAGGGGCAGGAGTTGTGGGCCAAACAACCTTTGGCCCCTTTTGTCTTTGAACCATTTCTGTTGCAAATGGCACAAAAGAGGTGGATACCAAGATCAGAGTCTAATTCAGCCATTGAGATTTTTAATTCATGCAGTCAATAAGCAGTGCCAACTGGTGGCTTCCCTATCAGTGAAACTTTTTCACATTTTAAGCCAAAATTTCAAGGTGTTGGACCAAATTGGTTCACCTACTTGTGAGTTAAGTTTCAGCTCCTGTAAAGCAACTTCAGTGACAGGGAAGCTCCCATAAAGATGAGCAGGGGAAGCCCTTCTTGCATGTCATTATGCAAACATATAATGCCTGAGATTTCCTTTCTTGTTCTCTCTCTCCAATCCCTTTTTCATTAATGCTGTGTTATTAAGACTATAAAACACTATGGTGGTCTTCTTCTATATTGGAGATCTGGGAGCAAATACATAGCTAGCTATAATGACTACTACATATATGGTTTAGGGATATCTGCTGTTTCAGGAATCCAGTACCATGGACAGCTACACTGCAATTCAAAGGGATTCAAAGACCTGAGGTATCCCAATTATTCCTTCTGAATTTCTCAACGTGGAGCTTCACTGATCATTTTGGCATTTTGTGACATGACACAATGAGAAACTGTTTCTTTTCCTCTTGCCCCCTTATCCCAGCCCAACAATATCCTTTTGGAAAGGTGATATCGAAAATGGTATGCACTATGTAGTGTTCCATTTATATAAAAAGGCATTATAGTATTGGCAATTTTATTTTCAGCCTCTTTCCTAATGACCTCTGGGAGTAGATTACTCCTTTTCAAAACAGATACATACTGAGTCAGTATTTCTACTGTCCATCATAATCCCAAGATCCCTTTTCAGGCTGAGAGCCCATCGGTGTTTATGTAAAATTAAAGTTTTAAATTATTGCTCCAATCACCATAACATAATGCTCTCCTACTTTGAACAGCTTTTTCCACTTGAAAATCTTTTGCTAAGCCAAGCACTGGCCAATAAATCACTGTGCAAATATATGATCTCTTGGAATGCCTACAGTTTAATTCACTTAAGGGTTTTGTTGTCACACTGATACGCTGAACGAGTAAAGATGGTGGCAGTAATCCAGAACATTTTGAGCAAGATGGGATTTCATAGCAAGTGAAATCTAAAGAACATGACTTTAGCCTTCTATAGTTAAAAGTAGGAATCCTGTGTTCCATGGGCTTGAGGCATTTAAGATTACAGATATTATTTGTTATTGTATTAATTATATGAACTTGAGTTATTCAGAATTTGCATAGCACCAGGTCATCCAAAGGGCAATGAATAATTGTTCTAAATATCCATTATGCAGCAAGAACCAAAGCCATTTGAGGAAATGTGGTGGGAATTGCTTAGTAAGGAGTGTGAGGTTGAGGCAAGGGCTCAGGAAATGAAAAAAATATGTGAGTCAGTGGTCCAGTTCTAGGAATGTGCAAATCTATCAGTTTAATTTATGTTTTGTCTATCAGAATGCTATCAGCATTCTCATTTCATCCCAGTTCTGTATTGGGCTATATGACTGTTTTCTTTCTTTCCTCACAGAGTTTGCACCTTTTGTGATGCATTTTTTGTAATGCAGTTTTCAAATATATGTACCTTTAACTGTGCACGTATCTAGAAATGTGCACATGTGGAATTGTGGTCATGCATCACAACTTAGCAGTGGGCACATATGGATTTCCAAAGCTTTGTGCCCAATAGCTGGGTTCTGAAAGAGGTAAGATGCATATTTTCATAAGTAAATACAAACAGAACATTTTTTTTCATCTCTATTTAGTTTTCACTGCATAAGAACATAAGAAGAACTTGGGTGAATTATATCAAGGGTAAGACCATTATTCTGTTTCCACAGTGGCCAACCATTTGACTATAGGAAGGTAAAATTCTGTCTGTCTTGCATGTTAGGGACAATCTAGCCAAAGCTCCAACTAAATCTGGGCTGCAGATTTAAAATATCAGTGAGTCAGCCGTGTTTAAGAGAAGAGAAAATAGACTCCATTGTCAGTAAGGAAGTGTAAAGTCACCAAAGCTAATGTGTATTTGCACTAGGTGATGACATCAGTTGTTATGATTCCATAAAGAATTTTGAGATCTGTAAAAAGTGTCTGATATGAGAGAGGTTGAGGACTAAATAAGTTTAATTGTGTATTTCAGAGAAGAAGTGATCTTCAGACTCCAGAGCTTCACGTAATTTGAACTTCTGACCATTGGGAAAGCTGGCTTTGGCTCTGAGGAAATGAAATCCAAAACACCTGGAGTGTCAGAAGTTGGACAACCACTGTTCTAGAATTTCCTAGACAAAAACTTCTTCTCACCTGATCAAGCAGGATTCCCTAGAACAGTGATGGCCAACCTATGACACACGTGTCAGCACTGACACACCTAGCCATTTTTGCTGACATGCTGCCGCCTGCAGATTGATTGGATGACTATGTCTTTTGTGGCCAAATTTGGTGTGATTTGGTCCAGTGGTTTTGTTGTTTACTCCATGGGAGTTATGCACATTACATTTATATATATATATATATATATATATATATATATATATATATATATCATTCTACTATTCTATTATTATTGTAGTATATTATCATATAATTACTATTATATTATTCATTATTCATGACTACATTGAAACTAGAATAGAGAGAAATCAGTGTGGAAACTACAAGAGGTACCATAGATTGTTGTACATGGAAATAAGGGTAGTAAATAGTTTTTGATTTATTAAATACAGTTATATATTACAATTATACATTTTTGTTATTTAAACTATACATATTGCGAAATTATGTTTTGTTTTTTTCTCAAAGTGACACACCACCCAAGTCATGCTAGGTTTTTTTTGGTGAATTTTGGCACAACAAGCACAAAAGCTTGCCCATCATTGCCCTAGAATGATACCAGGACATTAAAAGTAGCATGAAATGGATATAGTTCAAGGACACATGTAGTGAACATCACCTCATGGCAGTAAATTACACAAATCAATGATGTGTCAACAGTTGACATACATTCAGCCAAGATTCTGCATGGAATATGTAACTACAATGCCACAGGTGTGCTCAGTTCCCCTGTGTCATCCCCTAAAACACACCAGAAAAAAACAAAAACAAAATCATACTGTGTGAAGAAGTTTTGTAGTACCAGCAAATGGGGCATTGAAGGATGAGGCATCCAGTTCCCTCTTGCCTGTGGATCACAGTAAGACAAGGAGTTCAAACAGAACTTTGCAAGAAACTTCCCTGCTTGGAAGGAGAGGGCTGAATGTACCATCCTTCATTGCCTGGCAGTTACAAGGCTATAAATCTAGGCTACAACACAATTAACTACTTAATAGGATGTCAGCCCTCCTTTTTATCTATTGTGAACAGTTCAACAGGGTGGTAAACTCTACTTTTTCAACACTGTACAGATCTGTGTGGTGTAATATATAAGTTAGGAGCTGTGTTAAAATCTCAACTCATCCTTTAAAGATAAAATACAGTCTCCGCCTCAGTCCCTTATTTACAAAACGAGAACAACCCATACTAACACTTGTCACTTTAAGACTGTTAGACCAGAAATCTCAAACTAAAAATACCATAAAGTTAATTAAAGGTTAGATTTAGAAAAGTGTTACTGTCCAGAGAAGGCATTTACTGAATCCTTTTAATTTTATAAGAGTACGGAAAATCATTCTTACCCAATGCAAAGGCTGCAAACGGATAATCATTCTTACCGAATGCAGCAGTCTGTTCCTGAACAGGAGTCCAAAGGCTGCATCTTCATTATATTTGTACCTTTTCCAACAAAACTAATGATTGCTATTGGCTGGAATGTTTGTTCATTTAAAAAGGACACTTAGCCATTGCCAAGCACTGGGCATCTATGCTGGGTATTTCTTTTTTTTCTTTAGTTAGAAAGATGATTTCATGAACTTTTAGAATTTTTGCCTTGGTGTGCATTTTAATTCATTTTCCGAGAGATTCTGGAAAGTTGGGATAGGCTTGGCAGGGCTGGGATAATGAGATGAAAGGTGTTCTGTATTAGGCGCCCTTTCCATGTCTCGCCAGAGAAAACCGCACATAGGACAAGGCCTTTCAACTTTGGTACCTCATTTATGGAATGACTTCTTCTTCAAGGCTCCACTGCTACCAGCATTGGTTTCTTTTCAGCACTAGGTCATTAAATGGCTTTACAATTATTATATAAAAATTGAAGCTCCTGGGGTCAGATTTGCTTTTTAACATGTGCAATCGACCCTCCACATTTGCAGGTTTACCTTTTCCTGATTTGATTATTCACAGATTTTAGTAAGATGTTCTTTCCAAGAATCTCTAGATTCTTCAGAGCAACTCTATGATCAACTAGATTTCTAAAAAGGTGTTCTCTGGACACAGTTATTCTGGACACAGAATACTATTTGAGAACACAAAAATGCTGGACCATTCTAACAACTATCATGTCAGACTACACAGAGAAGCCATTGAAATCCACAAGCATGTGGACAACTTCAACAGAAAGGAAGAAACCATGAAAATGAACAAAATCTGGCTACCAGTATTAAAAAACTCAAGAATCAGAACAGTAAATAAAAAGCAATACTCTGAAAACAGAGGATTTCCAGACATGAATCAACCTAGGGCAGTTAACGACTCTAAACAAAGGATGCCCCAGAGGCAGGAAGAAGACAGCAGATAAGCTTTTCAGTGCTAATTAAAGTGATTAACTACATAACATTCACACTGACCTCTCCCACCCTAGACTTTCCACAGATATATATTTACCTCTTTGCTTAGTTTTCTCCATACCTCACAACCTCTGAGGATGCCTGCCATAGATGTGGGCGAAACGTCAGGAGAGAATGCTTCTGGAACATGGCCACACAGCCCGAAAGACACACAACAACCCTGTGATCCTGGCCATGAAAGCCTTCGACAACACGGTGTTCTCTCTGTTCTCCCACAAAGTGCTATACTGTTACACATCAGGATATTTGGGTGTGTTATCAAATCTTGTCCCCATCCCTATCTACTCCTAGTTCCCTACCCACATCTCCAAACCCAGGGATTGTGGGTTGGGGTGCCAACTGAAACAGGCATGGTTCCCCACCTGTATATCTTTACACCGAAGGATTGGAGGTCCTTTGCCATTTGTTAGCTAATCTGGATTCTGTCTGGGGTCCATGTATCATCTTCTGATCACCTGGGAGTTGAACATCTAAAAACCAGACAGGCAGATTTAACATCAACATTCCACTAAAAAATTCTTAAGTATTGGAAACTCAGTTTAAAAGGTAAAGGTGAAGGTTTCCTCTGACATTAAGTCCAGTCATGTCTGACTCTGGGGGTTGGTGCTCATCTCCATTTCTAAGCCGAAGAGCCAGCGTTGTCCGTAGACACCTCCAAGGTCATGTGGCCGGACTGACTGCATGGAGCGCCATTACCATCCTGCCAGAGCGGTACCTATTGATCTACTCACATTGGCATGTTTTCGAACTGCTAGGTTGGCAGAAGCTGGGGCTAACAGCGGGCGCTCACTCCGCTCCTGGGATTTGAACCTGGGACCTTTCGGTCTGGTAGTTCAGCAGCTCAGTGCTTTAACACACTTTGCCACCGGAGCTCCTTATATGAAATACTTATATGAAATGATGATAAACTTTTCAACTATTTCTTATATGAAATCATAGATATACAAATTAAACATGTTAATATCTGGGCATTTTCATTTCATCACATAACATTGGGTTGCATGTAAACTCCTTGTCTTATTGCATCCCAGAACCTAAATCTGTGGGAATAACTTAATTTTTACTTTAAACTTGACTATATCCATTAAAATCAATGAAACATATATATCTGATGATCAGCAAGTCCTGTTTATTTCAATGTGTCTACTTTAGATAGGATTAAAATGATCCTTTATGGCTCCTTTACTATGTTTTCATATGAGTTTCAAGTTTTGAAGGGCTTATGATCAACTTCTTACCTTTCCCAAACATCCAAGTATACAATAGTTCAACCTATGAATTTAATTATGCTTGTAAAGTGCCTAAGGTGAGAAGGTTGGGTTATATATGTGATGAAATATAAGGAAAAATAAGTAAAGTCAATCCCTTACAAATAGAAAGGTGAAAGGAAGTAGAGGTTGTTTCACCATTTTCCTTTAAGAACATCCAACCTTGCAACATAGGAACATTTGAGCTAACACCCAAGCAGATTGAAGCAGTCACCTCAAACAGAAGATCTGGCTTTCAAAGAAAAATGGGAAACAGGTATCATCATTTTTATCATCTTGGCAGAGAAAGTTGTTTCTACAGTTTCCTCAGGTGACAAAATAATGTGACTAGGCTGGGTTCTATGTATCTTGACTCAGAGATGATTGAGGTCTTAATTCTTTAATTCAGGTAGGAAAATGTTTTGGGCAGGAATGGAATGCATCATGCCCAAATATATCTTACTACTTTTCAGTAAGTCCTTATCCTTTTATTCATCTTCATTCTTCCAAAGCAGTTCCACAGAACACTCTTCAAATAGTTTTATTAGGGAAATTACTCATCCTATTTCCTACATGCTGCATCTCGCAATTCTTAGTACCAATTCTTGTGTTATTATGCAGCATCTCAGGTGAAATGTCTACAGATTTGTAATGCAGTTGGAAAACAACAACAGCTAGGGGCTATTTAATTTCTACTGTGTCCACTTCCCTTGGCCTGCACCGGATTAATTAAATATTTTCAAATGTTGACCTAATATTTTCCATTATCAGTTTGTGATCCTACTCAGTTTGTTTTTCTTATTCTCTGCTGCCTCACAGGGAGCAAACAACAACAAATGAGACTTTAAAGTGTAAGCCCTGAAACAGAGCCTTTGACAACACTGACAACGTATCTCCAAGATAAAACGGTCCTTTGTATTTGCATCAAGAGCAAGATCAAGTATCACGGTAGACACTGGAAGCTACCCACTTTTCTCTCTATATTAAAAAAAAACAGTCCTAGTTTTAGCTGCTGCATGACAACATTGCATAACTCAATACCACAATCATGTATTTTTTTTTAATAAAAAAATCTAATCCTTTGCAGATGAAGAATTAAAATATGTATTCAACTCAGGCTAGGGACAGATGGAGAAGGGAAAGGTCTTGCTATTCATGAAGAAAGGCATACTTGCAAAGAGATAAAAGTGCACTTCTGTTCCTTTCTTCTTTAACTGTGTTCATATTTATAGTGAGAACAGCTTACCCCATAATTTTGGAGGTGAGCATTCAATGAGTGCAAATACTTCAAGTACTAGCATGGAACTGGTTCCTCCAGTGTGAATCTGGTGTGAATTTTAGTCTAAACTGTAAAAGAACTATTATTATTATTATTATTATTATTATTATTATTATTATTATTATTATATTTTTATACCTCACTTTGTCTCCTCAAAGGGGACTCAAGGCAGCTTGACATAAAAGCATTAGTATTCAATTTAAAATATACAAATATACAAGTATTAAAACATAATTAAACTAAACAGTACCTTGAAGATAGAGGTTGCGTGTACTCCTGGATTCATGTTTGAGCATTGGATTATGACTCTGGAGAACAGGGTTTGAATCTTCACTTCATCATGGAAATCTACTGGGACCTCTTCCACACAGCTGAATAAAATCCCACATTATCTGCTTTGAACTGGAATATATGGCTGTGTAGACACAGACACCTCAGTTCAAAGCAGATATTGTGGGATTTTCTGCCTTGACATTCTGGGACATAGGGCTGTGTGGAAGAGCCCTGGGTGACCTTGGGCAACTCACTCTCTCTCAGGCTCAGAACAGGGCAAAGGCAAAGACCCCTGAACAAATCTTGCCAAGAACACACAGTGTTAGGTTCATCTTATGGTTGTTATAAGTTGGAAATGACTTGAAGGCATGGCAAAACAAATTGAAACTTGGTGAGGAACCATCACTCTTTGGCCTTATAAAGCTGCAATTCCCAGGATTCCACAGCATGGAGCCATGGCAGGTAAAAGTGGTGTCAAACTGCATTGATTCTACATTGCAGATGTTCCCTTAATCAAGGAAGCCATGGCCCTGAGTCTACAAGACCTGAACTGGAGTGCTGCTGATAGCGTTACTCAGAGGTTTCTCATTCATGGCATTCCCATAAGGCAAAGTCAAGTGAAGACAATAACATTAACATGGAATATGACGATGGCCTTTAAATATATTTTTAAATATAGCAGACTTTTTCCTGTGGATTCAGAGAGCAAGATTAGAATCAACATAGGCAGTTTTTGCATTAGAAGACATTTTCTAGTTGTTTGACAGTGGTGCAGAGTGTCTGGGAAGGTTGTGAGATACTTCCTATATTTGCATTGCAGGTCATGGGATTTGGGCTACATGGCCTCTAGAGAAACTGCCAAATCCATGATTCCAAGTTTCATTGAACTCAGTGGGATACATGCATCGCAATAATATCCTGAAGGCACCAAGTCCTATAGGAAATCCCCTTTTAAATAGTATTAAGTTCTGTATGAACTAACTCTAGCTATCTCGAGGGCAGCAAATCCTGTCTAAACTTAGAAGCAAAAGAGGGTCAGGCTGGGTTATTATGCAGATGGGAGACCACCAGGGAATCTCAGGTGCTACATTCAGAGAAAGGCAATGGCAAACCATTCTTCGCCTAAGAAAAACCCTATGAAATTAATGAGGCTGCCACAAGTCAACAAGCACAAGCTTAGCTTTGGACACCAACTTATGATACATTATGCCCATTTCTTCATTTTCATTCTTTATACAGATTACAGAATCTTTCCTGCCTCCTGCCTCCTTTTTTTAATAACACAGTTTGAACGGGCTAACCATAGAATATTAAATATTTTAGCACACAGCATATGCAGCAGGACTATCTAAAATGTTAGAAACAGAAACATGACTCATTCTAATGCAAGGGCAGACAATTTATGCCTGTCCAAATATATTTTTTTTCCGGCAATGCAACTTATTTAGCAACTATTGTGTGTATGTGCCTTCAAGATACTTGTTGACTAATGGTGACCCCATTAATTAAATAGGATTTTCTTAGGCAAGGAATACTCAAAGATAGTTTTGCCAAATCCTTTCTCTGAAATATAGCCTACAGTATGAGGTAGTCATTGGTGGCTTCCCATCCAAGTACTAACTAGAGTTGGCCCTACTTAGCTTCCAAGATCAGGTGGGATCTGGTGTATTTAGGCCAGCAATAGTTGTTTTCTTATTTCCAAAATACTCCACAAAAAAAACCCAACCTCAAACATAAGCTAAAACACATAAGAGGCTTCTTGAGATATCTGGTCTCTCCATTTTAATCCCTGGACCCATCTACGCTATCATATAATGCAGTCTGAAACTGCATTATATGTTCAGTATAGACTCATCTAATGCAGTTATAAGCTACATTTTATGGCAGTGTAGTTGGGTCTCCATAACCATTCACATAAATAAAGACATCAACAGGGAGACCTGCCCGCAAGAAACCCAGATGATAGTCATGCTCCCATGTCCATTCTGAAAATATTGCTAACCAGTCTAATAACTTTTGTCACGGTTTCCAAATTAATTCACTTGCCCATCACTCAACGTGAGCTATGCTCCCACCTGCTGAAATGTCGTTCTGCTGTCTTCACCAAGCACACAGGTCAATCTTGGCACCAAATAATAAAGAGTCATGCATTTGAGATCAGAAATCACAGCATGTGGAATGCATGGGAACTTTTCAGTCTCTCTGGGACACCCAGTTGCTAATCCTGAAGTTGCCCTTTGAAATGCCAGACTCTAGACTCCAGGGTGAAACTGTGGCAATTGATCTTAACAGGAAATTTGATTCTATTTATTTATACCTCCAAGGATTGTTTTGTCCCATAACAGCTGCCATTATGTGTGTGTAAGAGAGAGAAGGTGCATCTCCAGTCATTCCCAAACTCTAGTCTTCCAGGTGTTTTGGACGTCAACTCCCAGAAAACTCGGTTAAGCGGCTGAGGAGGAAGAGGAAGGGTCCTGAGGCTGTTAGGAATGGGGGGAGGGAGTTGAAGTCCAAAACACCTGGAAGCAGGCATGTAGCCGGGTTGGGGGGGGGGCTTGAGGGGCTTCAGCCCCCTCTGAATTCTCAGGGTGGTCCGCGAGAAGGCCTTACATTTATGATTTAAACTGTTATGTTTATTCATATCATGAAATGATCACCATGCTCAATATATCCCATAGGCATGGGGGTCTTGGGATAACAATACAAAAGGTTTGCTAGGGTAGACCCTCTCCTGCTCAGACTGAGCCCCCCCCCAAACCAAAATCCCAGCCCCGCCCGAAACAAAATCCTGGCTACGGGCCTGCCTGGAAGGAAAACCCAAGTTTGCCCATGCCTGGTGTAGATGAAACATAAGCAAATGTTGTGTTTAAAACTGGGTCTGGTCAGATGCCCAAAATATCTTACTATGTCTACCGGCTGTTAGGAATTGTGGGAGTCGAAGTCCAAAACAGCTGGAAGGTTCAAGTTCACCCATGCCTGCTGTAGACCTAGTCCCCAGGCTTCCACAGCAGTTCAAGTCGTGTCAATCTGCAGCATAGATGCGCCCTTGATGAGTATGTGAAAGAGACACACAGAGAAGAAGTCAAGCTTGCCTTTTGGGCAATGTTTGCAAAAGAAAGAGACCGAGAGGGTCATCAATGTGCCTTGTGGCAAATGTGTTGTGTGTGTGTGTGTGAGAGAGAGAGAGATTGGGAGAGGGACTAAGAGAAAGAGAGAGAAGCCAGCATGCCTTGTGGCCAATGCTCGCGGCTCCTTGAAGGCAGGCTTCGCGCTCTGCAGTCAGGCTTGTGACCGACCGAGCGCGCGCCGGTTTTTCGAACGATCCCCGGATGGCGCGCGCTCTCTCTCTCTCTCTCTCTCTCTCTCTCTCTCTCCTCTTTGCAGAAGGAGGGAGGGAGGAAAGGAAGGAGAAAGAGAGAGAGAGAGGCAGGCTCTGTCCAGCCCCAGCAGCAGCCAAAGAAAGGAAGGAAGGAAGGAAGGAGGGAGGAGAGAAGGAGAGAAGGAGGAGGGGTCGGCTGGGAGAGCAAGCGAAATGAAGGCGCCAAGCCGGCAACCCCGAAGAGTTCGCCGGAAAAAAAGAGCGGCAGAGTTATTATAAAGGCAGCTGGAGTTCTGCTGTGGCAGTCCATCCACCCACCCACCCAACCTTGGGGTTTGGCGTTGCAATAAGACCCAGCCGGGAAGAAAGAAAGAGACAGAGAGAGAGAAGGGGAAAAACAACAACAGCACGCCTCCCTTCTTGAGCGTTGCCTCCTTGCCTCTGGGAGCACCTTTCAGCAGCTTTTCCTCCTCTCCTTTGTTTTTCTTTCCTTTCTTTTTTTTTGCAAGAAATCCCTGACCTAAGAAAGAGGAGGAGGAGGAGGGAGGTCATCCGCGAGCAACAGACGCTGCAACCTTGTCCGGCACCAAGTCGCACCAGACGCTTCTTTTGCACCTTTTTAAAAAATAATTATTATTTTTTCTCGCCTTTGCCAAGTCCTTATTTGGCAAAGGGCTCTTCTCTGCCCCTTCCTCCTCCAGCCCCACAACCTGTCGGGGGGGAAGCGCAGAAGCCGGCGAAGCAAGAATGTACCAGGGACACATGCAGGTGAGCGGCGGCAGGAGGTGGGCTTTGCAAAGAGCAACAACAAGGATGATGGTGGTAGAAAAGGAGCGAGGAGGCGCCTGGGGAGCTCCTCGGGGTCGCGGGTGGCGAGGGATTGACGGGACGGGGAGGCATTGGCAAGGAGGGCGGAGAGGCGGCGGGACGCCCTGCCACTTGGCCTCCGCGCAACAGGTGACCCGGGGCTTGGCGAGCAGAAGGCGGGGGGGGGGGGGGACACCTGGGCAAGGGGCTTCGGGTGACCTTTGGGCCGGGTCTGCGCCTCCTTCCAGCCAAACCCTCGAGAGAGATCGCGGCGCATCCGAGCTCAACTCTGTTTCTCAGGTTCCCAGCCTTCCAGAGCCTCTCTCTGCCTGTATGTCAACTGAAGGGCAAAGAATTAAAGGATGTCTTGTCCAAGTCTTTCATGGCCAGAATCACTGGGTTGTTGTGAGTTTTCCGGGCTGTCTAGCCATGTTCCAGAAGCACCCTCTCCTGACGTTTCTCCCACATCTATGGCAGGCATCCTCAGAGGTTGTGAGGTCTGTTGGAAACCAGACAACTGGGGTTTACATATCTGTGAAAGGTCCAGGGTGGGAGAAATAACTCTTGTCTGTTTGAGGCAAGTGTGAATGTTGCAATTGGCCACCTTGATTAGCATTGAATGGCCTTGCAGCTTCAAAGGCTGGCTGACTCCTACCTGGGGGAATCCTTTATTGGGAAGTGTTAGGTAAAGGTAAAGGTTTTCCCCTGACGTTAAGTCCAGACTGGCATTCTAGGTTGGCAGAAGCTGGAGCTAACAGCAGGCGCTCACTCCGCTCCCGAGGCTTGAACCTGGGAAATGTTACCTGGCCCTAATTGTTTCCTGTCTGGAATTCCCCTGTTTTTCGAGTATTGTTCTTTATTTACTGTCCTGATTTTAGAGTTTTTAAAATACTGGTAGCCAGATTTTGTTTGTTTATTTTTATGGAGTTCCAGGCATGAAGCGATCAGGGCCAGCTAACACCTCCCAACAAAGGATCCCCCAAGCAGGAGGCGACTAGGCCTTGAAGCTGCAAGGCTTTTCAGTGCTAATCAAGGTGATTAATTGCCTCCAACAGACAAAGTTCTTTCTCCCATCCTGGAACTTCCACACATACATAAACCCCTCTTATCTAGTTTCCAATATACTTCACAATCTCTGCGGATGCCTGCCATAGATGTGGGCGAAATGTCAGGAAAAAATGCTTCTGGAACATGGTCATACAGCTCAGAAAACTCATAACAACCAAATTAAAGGATGCTCCCCCCCCCCCCCCCCCGCTCCCAGAAGAATGGAGATCAGTGGAAAAGAGCTCAGGCCCGCCATGTCCTTGGGTGAATCCACACTGTGTAATCAATGTGGCTTGACATCACTTTAACTGCCATGGTTCAGTGCGACAATATGATGGGATTTGTAGTTTTGTTGAAGCATCAGAGAAGGGCAAGCCCTTGGACAGCAACTGCTCCCATGACTCCCAGCAGTGAAAATAACATCAAATTACATTCATTCTACAGGCACCCCTTTGGGCTCCATCCTCCCCCAAATGCCTCATTGGATGCTAAAGAATGAAACTAGTTTGACCCCACTTTCACTGCTATGGCTCATTGTTATGAAATCTTGGGAGCTGTATTTTGGTGAGGCACCAACTCTATTTTGCAGAGAAGGCTTAGTAAAAACACAGCCCCCATGATCCCATGGCACTTACAGTGGGTGGCATTCATTCTCCAGTGTAGATGCAACTTTGGGCCCCCTTGATTTGGGCCCCTTTTTCATCCCCTTCCCCCTTCCTTTCTCCACAACCGATCTTGCCACTAACCAAAGCAAGATCCCCCTTCCCTGCATCTGCTGCTATCACCAGGGGTTTGTGAAGGTTGGGATCTTGGGTGCATGGCTTCAGGATTTCTAGATAGACGCATGCTTTCTGGGGTTGCTGTCAATCCAAGCATCGCCCTGTGAAAGCAGAGGCTGCCTCTCTCTCTCTCCTCCTCGGTCCAATAGGAAGGATGCCGGCTTTAACCTTGACTCCCTCCCTTCCTCCCTCCCCTTTCCTCTTCACGTGGTCCTTCTCCTTTCAAGAAAGAAGGTGTTGTGATGGGGAAGGAGCACTCACCTTGGATGGCTTCTGAGCCTCTTCTTACAGGTGCAGCCCAGCCGAGATCTCTTACTTACCTGCCGCCCTCCTCCTCCCCTTCCCCAGAGAGCAAACACCTAGCAATTGTAATCGTGTGAAATGTAATAGTGTGAACAGCAAGGAGGAAAGCACCGGGTTTTCGGGACTGATTTCAAGGCGGTGTGTGTTGATCTATCTGCCTTTTGACGCAAGTCAATGTCAACCACACAGGAGAGGCTGGGTAACATGACACATGAAAGTTAAATGAGCCTCCTGACTCAGCGCCTCTTGCTTTCTGAAAGGGGGGCAGCCAGGACTCTGCATGGGCCATTGTATTGGCTCTGCAATGAATAAACATTTGCAGTTTATCAATATTTAAAAGGGGTGGGGGGAGGCCTGCAGGGAGAAAAGCAAAACATTGCTGTTATAAATAATAAAGCCAGCAAACAATGGTCTTGCATTGTGAGCATGAATCTAAAATGCACATTGTTATAACATGTGTTTTAGCCTCATTTAAAACATGCAGTGCAATCATCGCATTGGAAGTTAGATTAATGCAGTCCTAGCTTTAGTAGCCCCTGTGGCAAAGTGTGTTAAAGCACTGAGCTGCTGAACTTGCAGACTGAAAGGTCCCAGGTTCAAATCCCGGGAGCGGAGTGAGCGCCAGCAACCTAGCAGTTCAAAAACATGCCAATGTGAGTAGATCAATAGGTACCGCTCCGGTGGGAAGGTAACGGCGCTCCATGCAGTCATGCTGGCCACATGACCTTGGAGGTGTATACGGACAACGCCGGCTCTTCAGCTTAGAAATGGAGATGAGCACCAACCCCCAGAGTCAGACATGACTGGACTTAACGTCAGGGGAAAACCTTTACCTTTTACCTAGCTTTAATAGAGGTTAAATAAACATCCTGGTACTGTTCAATGCCTTATTTGGAATTCCAAAATCCGAAATATTTCATAATTCCTCGTTTGGGTGGTTGAGATAGTGACACCTTTGATTTCTGATAGTTTGTTGCATGCCTCAAATTATTAAAAAATATTGTGTATAAAATTACCTTTAGGATATAAAGTGTAGTTGAAACATAAGTGATTCTTGTGTTTACAATTGGGTCTGATCTCCAATATAACTTATTATGTATATGCAAATACAATAGACTCTCAGTTAACCCGCAGCCATGGAAATTGGTAGATGACGAATAAATGTCGTTTAGAGTTTTGAGAGTTCCTATTCAAAATAGACCTAATTTCATACTCCATATACTATACTATACTATACCATACTATACCATAAACTCTGTATTGACTTGATATTGAAATACAGTAATTTAAAGTAAAGACAAACAACTTAATGTATAAAACAGTTTTACTGTATTATAAAAGCAACTTTGTGAATTCAGTATTAGTTCTTCAATTTTGCCAGTTGTTTGAGAGTTCCAGTTGCTTGAGTTCTGGTTAACTGAGAGTCTACTATTCCAAAATCCAAAACACTTCTTGCCCCAAGCATTTTGGATGAGGCATAGTCACTCAGCCTATACAGTCCTGTTTACTTCTGTAGGAATTCAAATGCCTTCATTTCATTTTACTGAAGTTATAAATCAGGTATTTGTCTGTTTATCTTTAAAATCTGGACTTGCATAATATTTATCCATCTGCAGACAAAACATGTAAGTCAAGACTTTTAGTAGCAAGCATTATTATACCCATGCATTTCAAGGAGTTAAATAATAATGATGTTTTCCTTTTAAAAATAAGCATCTGCTTGCACACACACCTGTTAATTATCTGGAATTAAGCAGTTGGTGAATGTCACCTGTTTTAAATCTTAATCTCAGAGGCATCTCTTTTTTTGTATCTATAATGGTCTCAGTAAACAAATCTATGACAAAGCAACTGGAAAAGTTCTGCTGTATTCAAAATCAACCTTCATTTCCTTTAATGTAGATTTGTTATACATTCATGCACATTTGAAAGTAGTGATATTTAGCATATTTACTTGGATAGTTAAAATGATTATGATGACAGCTTTATGCCTCACCAATTATTGGCCTCTTAAAAATATATTAACACCCTCTATGTGATGGAGCTGGTTTTTCTCATCATTTTAACAACTACTTATTTATATAATGTTTGACAGTTTGTCACTGCGATGGAAGGATTTAGAAAGTGAATTTAACATATTAACCAGTATGGTGTAATTGTTTGGTTCATGGACTAGGGCTCTCGAGACCAGGGTTTAAATTGCTGCTTGGCCATAGAAATCTACTAGATGACCTTGGGCAAGTCACACTCTCTCAGCTTCGGAGAAAGGCAACAGAACCAAGAGTTTGCTTGATCCCAATGTAGTCAAAGAAGTTACCTTTTCAATAACAGCTTTTGCAATGGGATTTATATACTGGTCAACGTTTTCTGGTTGTGATTTGTGTTGGAGCTTTCCTTTTAGAACACTGTTCTAAAACTTTGCTTTAAATGCTGATAAATAAAGCATTGGGATGCCACTTGATACCTCTGAGCTGGAAGGAAGGCTAAAATTGATTTGGATTCAGGGAGTGAGTTATGCAAGTCTTTAGGATAACTTGATTTTTGTGCTCTATTCGCTAATAATAAACTAGAAAGTAAAAGAAAACCTTCCAAAGTGGTGTTTTATGGTGAGCAGTATTGATCTACAAGCACCAGCTTTGATAGACAATTAGGTGGATTGTATGTATCTTTCAGCCTGGTGTTTCTGTTGGACGAAAGCGGGTGAATCTCTGCTATTACTCCAGAGATATATTATTTACCTAGGTTTCTAATCACATCTTGGTTTATTCCAATATCTTTTCCATTTATAGAATGTTCTAACTCTCAATCATTATTTTATTGCATTTCTCTAAATCCCGCCTGCATCTCTGCCCCATTTTTGTTTGTATCTGGTTGTGAGATTTTCTCTTGTTCTTTTCACTTGGAAATTCACTCATTTTTGTTGCATTTCCTGCAGTTTGCGCATTTATTGAGATACTTTTCCTAATACAGTAGATTCTCACTTATCCAAGCCTCGCTTATCCAAGCCTCTGGATTATCCAAGCCATTTTTGTAGTCAATGTTTTCAATATATCGTTATATTTTGGTGCTAAATTCGTAAATACAGTAATTACAACATAACATTACTGCGTATTGAACTACTTTTTCTGTCAAATTTGTTGTATAACATGATGTTTTGGTGCTTAATTTGTACAATCATAACCTAATTTGATGTTTAATAGGCTTTTCCTTAATCCCTCCTTATTATCCAAGATATTCACTTATACAAGCTTCTGCCGGCCCGTTTAGCTTGGATAAGTGAGACTCTACTGTACTTGAATCTTTGTAGACATTTTTTCCATCTCATACAGCATCTTTGTATCTTTCAATTACCTTACATTTAGTTCTAGGTATTTACGTTTTTAAAACGTATTTATGATTTACGTGTATTTTATTCTCTGAACCATTTCACAAGCTGCATAAACGTGTGGATTTCTGAGGCAAGGTGTGCTTAGTCTCACAAAGAGTCTTTGTAACAGAGATGGTTAATTTTTGATGAAAATCTCAAACCTGTTGTTGCTCAAGAAGAGAAGAAGGTCCAGGGAAGTTTCCTACAGAGCTTTGAGCAGTGTATTTTTTTCAGGAAATGCTTGCCATTTGACTCCTCTGTCTTTGAGGAGACATCTGGTGCTATAGGTAGGCAGGAGAAGTTGGCAACCGTGGTGATTTGTACTGTCTGAGAGGAGGCAGGAGGTTATTTCTGTTCTCCACACAAGTCTTCCCTCTCTTCCTTTTACCTGGGATGACCCTAACATGCTTTTCTTTCTCTCTCTTCTTTCTTTCTTTCTTTCTTTCTTTCTTTCTTTCTTTCTTTCTTTCTTTCTTTTGTTCGTTCTTTCATTTAGATCTCACTTTTTTCTGGCATGGAGGATTACAACAAAGTACAGCTAAAAATCTAGCGAAAAGCTTTAAAATTCAATTAGCCATTGTAATTGTAATTGAAAATAGTTAAAAATTCAGGTTGAAAACTATCGTAGCTAATAACTTTTTTGTAAAACAGTATCCACGTCTTCCTTTCCTTTCCCTTTTGAGCAGCTGACGATGGCACGAACAGTTACAGATTGCTTAATTGCCCAAATCCATCTGCATACAATCACTTCAACAGCTGCTTGACACTACTGCTGTAGTGAGTTCACCGGGAAGAAACCAGTGCAAACATATTGTAATGGCATATGATTATTTTACCTAATGACAAGCTGTTTCTCTAGGATTGAAGGTGAGTGTACATCAGGCATGGGCAAACTTTGGCCTTCCAGGTGTTTTGGACTTCAACTCCCACAATTCCTAACAGCCGGTAGGCTGTTAGGAATTGTGGGAGTTGAAGTCCAAAACACCTGGAGGGCTGAATTTGCCCATGCCTGGTGTAGATTATAGAATTAATGCAGTTTGACACTATTTAAACTGCTCAGTGTTATAGAATCCTGGGAGCTATAGTTTTACAAAGTTTTTAGCCTTCTCTACCAAATAGTGCTGATTCCTCACCAAACTTCAACTCCCATGGCTCCACAGTATTGAGCCTTGGCAATTCAAGTGGTGTCAAACTCATTAATTCTACAGTGCAGATGCACCTTGAGTCTCAGAAGGACTATTTTCAGTTTCAGAAAAACTGCAGCCTTAGTATGGGATAGAATGAATGTGGTGAATAAAGTCTAAAATGGGACTAGCTTGCGTTTTCACCTTTTGTATGAGCTTTATGTCACTGTTCAGCAATTCAGTTTCTTGCAGTGGAAGTGGTGGTGACAAGAATGGTCTAGTCTGGATGCCATATACACAATCTCTTTTTTCTGGCAGCTCTAGGATTGGAATTGGTTCCCACTGGGCCTTCCATTGAGTATGTGTTACTTACTACCTGTGGCTTTTCCTCCCATTACTTCTCATTTCTCTATTACAGTGGTTCTCAACCTGGGCCCCCCAAATGTTTTTGGCCTTCAACTCCCAGAAATCCTAACAGCTGGTAAACTGGCTGGGATTTCTGGGAGTTATAGGTCAAAAACATCTGGGGACCCCAGGTTGAGAACCACTGCTCTATTAGGTAAGCATGGGGTTGACAGTGAAATCTGCCTTATTGGGAGACAGGCAGGGTATGAATGATGATGATAACAGTATCAAGAGTAATTATCATGATTATGATAATAATAGAACAATTCCTGTAGAGAGCAATAACTAGAGTACAACCATCAGGCTAGTTGCCAAATAGTAAGTCAAAATTTACGTAACTACCACTGGTTCAATTAGTATAGCTTTGATGTCGATCACCAATAGGATACAGATCAATAATAATAATAAAATGTCAAAAATATAAACTGGTTTTAGCCAGACTTTAAACCATATCACCTCTAGTAATTGCATACTGGTTTTTTTTTCTTCAAAGGATCAATATTTCAAGTTTCCTTCTCCAAAGCGAGCTTGTTTGTGTGACTCTGGGGAACCCACCATCCAATTACCCATATGGCTTTCTGATTTATTTTAGAAAAAGCTGGTGTTAAAAAACGGACTTAACTAGAGTAGTTCCATATTGGGGTGGCATTAAGGTAAATTAAGAGAACTCCTTCTGCAGCAACAAATTTTTCATCAGCCTCTAGTGCTTTTATAAACAAACTATCCAAAGGCATAAAAGACCTTTATTCAGCAAATCTGTGACAGTGACAGAGAGCCCAGGGAGCGTTGTTAATATCTTGTTCCCATGAAATAGAATATGTAGGACAGCCAACATGCCGAGTATGAAGCCAAGGCCAGCTAAGAACAAGTTTGGATAAACTGTTAACCAGTCTACTTGACTATAGTTATATTTTATATGTGTGTGTGTGTAAAATACTTGAATATACTTGATTCTGTATCCTTTGGGGATACGTTCTAAAAACCCCATGGATACCTGAAAATGTGGGTAATAGTAAATCCTATATTTTGACTCTACTTGGACTGGAAACATTCCATAGAATACTGGGAGGACTTAGGTTGTGTGAAGTAGACTCGCCTTTCAACTGCTGTGGGGAAGCCACATGGAGTGAAGCAGGATTTGCAGCAGAAGTAATGCACACAATTAATCCAGTGCAAAGAAACACAGGATTTACTCCTGGCGTTTTGAAAGTGTCCACAGCTGGATCATTATGGATGTGACCCAATCCAGTAGCTGCATATCCAATAGACTCACCACTGTGGGTCTATTGCAGTGTTTCTCAAGCTGTGCACCTCCATGTGTTTTGGACTTTAACTCCCAGAAATCCCAGCCAACTTTCCAGCTGTTAGGAATTGTGGGAGTTGAAGTCCAAACTCTGGCCTATTGAATGTACAGCTCCCTTGAATGGGTCTGCAGACAGCATTGCTTTAGTGAAGTGTCAACAGCCCAGCCATCTGACCAAGGAAAGTGATGTTGCCAGTGAACCTCTATGAGGAGATGCTTGTGACTAGTTACATGGCACATTCAGCTTGCCCGGCCATTTGTCTGGCCAGGCTTCATGAGCCCCCAATGGCGCAGTGGGTTAAACTCTTGTGCTGACAGGACTGATGACTTGAAGGTTGGGTTGCTGACCTGAAGATTGCCCTGAAGGGGAGAGAATGTGAGAGAAGCCTCCCACAAGGATGGTAAAAACATCCGGGGCGTCTCCTGGGCAATGTCCAAATGAATTATTCTTAGGTTCAAGGGCTATACATGATGGGGTGCAGCGGTTGCTGTATTCATTGGTGATGGCCAATTCTCTCACACCAGAAGTGACTTGCAGTTTCTCAAGTCGCTCCTGACATGAAGAAAAAAAACCCAGGCATCATTGAGGGAGCTCTAGAGTAGTTTAACCCAGAATGTGTGGGTACATGCAGATCCAGCCTTAGAGAGATCCACAAACATGATAATTTTTATAGCATGGATAAGTGAAACCATGGATATTATGTCTGTGGATAGCAGGGTCCTGTTATAGTAATCATGGCATCAGAGGAATAAAGGATTTTTTAAAAAGGGAAACTGTTATTTAACCTGATAGAACAGGCATGGACAAACAGCCTGTTAGGAATTGTGGGAGCTGAAATCCAAAACACCTGGAGGGCTGAAGTTTGTCCATGCCTAGAGTTAGTTGATATATTGTCTGAACTAAGTTGAAGTTACCATTGTGTAGCACTGTGTCTTGATTTCATCATCAATAATGATTATAATAGTCATAATCTAAATGATTCTGTGTAAGGCAAGTGTCTTCCTTTTCCTTAACGGTTTTGCTAGTATGAAAAAGAAACTTTCCTCAGTTCATTCTTCAGAAAAGCATTAAGGAATATCACCACATTACGAAATCATTGTGACACCTGTCCCTATCTTCATCTCAGCCCTTTTTGCAAGCCTAGCAACCAAAGTACATATAGTGCTGTTTTAATAAACCTGGGTGTAAAAAAAACAATAATGGACGTGGGCACATAGCAACAAGTGAAAACCAAACATTCATAAGAAGACACAGTCAAAAAAATTGAAATGAAACAAATTTAATAAATCTGGTGCTTATTTGTTGGATGGAAACAATTGAATTGCCTTCCACTATCAAACAGAGCAATATTCTGCTGTATTATCTTACATAACAGCGGCTATTTTTCTTTTCTAGTTTTTAATTAACTTATTTACTGTTTTATCTTCTTGGTTTTGTTAAAGTTTACATTTCTTCATATAAGAGGGGCTGGGCATTCTTTTCTCCTAATAACAAAGTATTGCAATAAACTGTGTAGGAAGGGATCTTTGCAGACCTAAAACTCATAATACACCTTACTGAAAGGTGTATTATGCTGTATGTAATATCTTATTACGTAGATTGAATGCAGTTTGACACAACTTTAACTGCCATGGCTCCATAATATAGAACCCTGGAAGTTGCAATTTTACCAGGTCTTTTGCTTTCTCTGCCAAAGAGTGCTGGTGCCTTACGAAACTACATCTCCCATGATTCACAGCAGTCAGAGTGATGTTAAACCGCATTAATTCTGCAGTATGGATGCACCCTAGGTCTCACAACACTTTGTTGGAGCAGAAAGAGAATGCATAATATTTTCTCTTTTCTGGTTGTTTATCTCCTTAAAATTACAATGGGACCTTGGTATTTGCTGGGTTTTGTTTCCAGAGTCTCCCATGGATATCAAAATCTGAGGATTTTCAAGTCTCTTTACATACATGTAGTAAAAGGGTGTCTCTTATATAAAATAGTGAATACAAATACCGTATCTGCCAGAAAGAGGGTCTGTAAAATGATTCGATGATACAGCAGGATATATCTTTATGTCAGCATTGTGTTCAATGAGGTTTGGTTTTTTGAAATTTAGCCTCTGAATATTGTTGAAATGCGGTTGGTTGAATCCAGACATGCAGAAGCTATGAAAGTAGAGGGTAGAAAGCAGCTGGAGTGCAAATTGAAATGGGAAGTCAGGTTATGGAGGTTTTTCAGCTGCATCTCTGTTTCACTTGCAAATTCTAAGGAGACTTTTCCTTTTTAATTACAAAAGTGTCCACTAAAAAAAAAACCCAAAACCTGCATATGTGATAGCAAAAGCACAATAATTAATATGTTTCTTTCCGCATACTGACCTTAATTTAAAAAGTAAACATCATTGCTGAAAATATTTGTGCAAAAAAAACCTGAAGCATGCATTCCAGGTTAAAGTACAAATAACTTTCTCTGCCTTTGAACAAAGTGTTTTTTTTTCCATACATAGCATATCCCATCCTTTGTTCAGCCAATTATTTGCCAGTCTTCTAGATTTTTCTTTTATTTGCACAAAGTACAGTGTTAAACTACTAGCTAATTATCAGATTTGTTTTCTTGCCTTCCTCCTACCATCTTCTGTGTGACTATGAAAGATTTTTCTGATCTTGAGCTGTTTTTGTGGGATGGGCTGTGAATTGGGGGATTGAACCTTTTCTGATTTCAGGTTCTTTTAGTTAAGATATCTCTTTGGGTCGTGACGTGAGTAGTTCACTAATCCTTGTTTTTCATCCTGTGTTTCATGTTATTGCATCCTTCAAAAATAATAACAATGACAACAGTTTCATGTGCAGTAGCTTTTCTAATGCTGTCTGTGTGGGGCAGTCTTTCACTTTGTGCAAAAGAAAGGCCATAGGCAAGGCTGAAGTATATTGTTATTTATTTGTTCAGTTGCTTCTGACTCTTTGTGACCTCATGGACCAGCCCACGCCAGAGCTCCCTGTCAGCTGTCGACACCCGCAGCTCCTTCAAGGTCAAGCCTGTCACTTCAAGGATACCATCCATCCCTCTTGTCTTTGGCCGGCCTCTCTTCCTTTTTCCTTCCATTTCCCCCAGCATCATTGTCTTCTCCAAGCTCTCCTGCCTTCTCCTTATGTGGCCAAAGTACTTCATCTTTGCCTCTAATATCCTTCCTTCCAGTGAGCATTATTTCCTAGAGTATGGACTGGTTGAATCTACTTGCAGTCCAAGGCACTTTCAGGATTTTCCTCCAACACCACAGTTCAAAAGTATTTATCTTCCTTCGCTCAGCTTTCCTTATGGTCTAGCTCTCTCGTCCATAGGTCACTACAGGAAATACTATTGCTTTAACTATGCAGACCTTCATTGCCAGTGTGATGTCACACTGGCTGAAGTATACTGATAGAGAAAACTTTTCGTGGCCCTTAGTGGTTGAGGGCCCTGCGTTGTTGTTGTGCTGTAAACACACTTTGTTTACTGTGGTGCTGTTAAGAGAGAAATGAACCCAAGAATAAGAGAAACGGTTATTCCTCCATGATTCCCAATGATTGGTGGTGTTGCTGTCCACTCTGGCTCCTTTTTCCAGTTGCTGGATGACTAATAATAATAATAATAATAATAATAATAATAATTAAAAAAAAAAACTTTATTTATACCCCGCCACCATCTACCCGCAGGGACTCGGGGCAGCTTACATGGGGCAAAGGCCCAACCAACATAGGGCAAAATATAGGCAACATAATACAAATCACACTATAAAAAGATAAAACAGTAATACAATATATCAATTAAAACAAAAATACAGGATAAAAAATGCATTTAAAACACATAAATGGTAAAATCGTAATAAATACAGGATAGATTATTAAAAACCAAAGAAGAATGATGGGTGTTGACATCACTGCCCCCACGTATGTGTCCTCAGCCATAACCATATCGGCAGATTGTCCCAATTTGACAATTTGGACAGTTCTGTTTAATTCTCTGCCACCTTTCCGGCTGCTTTTAAAGCGTCCGTTCCCCCCCCCCCCCCCTTCCTGCATTCCCACTTTTTCTCAGCTTCCTTCAGTTGGCACAAACTAACTTCAGAGTGCACAAGACAAGAGCAGGCAGTCTTTTCTGTCTCTAATGTTCCCTTGGCCATGCATGTCCTGGTTTTTCATCTTTTATTATTTAGGAAGGGCCTTTCATCTGTTTCTGAGCCTGGACATGATGAAGCTTGCCTTCACCTCCTCTTCTGCATCTTTGAGCCCAAGGCAACGGCTGTTAGGATGACTCTGCTTTTGGGTTAGGCATGATGGAGTTGTGTCTTCTTCTTGTTCTCTTCCTCTGAGGCCAGGGCAGAGGCAGTTGGGATGGACCTAGACATAATGGGCTTGTATCTGTCCCTTCTTCTGTTTCTTCAGGGCCAGGGCACAGGCAATTGGGATGAATGGAGAGCCCTTTAAGACTAGGCATGATAGAGCTGTGCCTTCCTTCTTCTTCTCCTCTCTCTCTGAGGCCAGGGCAGAGGCAAATGGGATGTATGGATGTATGGAGGACCTTTCATCTACTATGATGCCTTTGTTCTAACAGCAGATCTCCAAGGATTGTAGTTTGAAATTGCTCCAGGGCTTTGACTACCTTATCATTCCTAACCCTTGGGATATATGGATTGGTTATATAACATCTAGTTTGATGTGGAAAAGAACCTTCTAATGCTTCCCCTCTTTGTTCAAGTTGAGTTCCTGTGCTTTGAATACTTGTAAGTCTGCAGATAAATCCACTGGGGTCAACTGTTCCCATCTAAGCACCCTCAAAGCTGCCGTTGCTGAATTGGGTGGTTGTAAAGCCAGAGATATAAAAAGTGGCAGCCCTGCTTGGCTTTTGGGAAGCTGCTTATTCATTATCCTTCCTAATCATGCTAAGTAATGCTGAGGCATGGCTTACAGAATGTTTTTATTCAAACATTACCTCAGCTGCAAAAAGTCTCAACTAAACAGAAATGCTTTTTGGCAACAGCATTAGCTTCTGAGGTAACACTGGACTCAGCTCTTTACTTCTGTTTGCAAAGCAAGTTGGGATATTCAGGTGGTCACTACGGGAAATGTGCTCTCCGATGAGTCCAAAGCCACGTGAGCTGAAAGGCTTCTACTTTAGGTTACTAAAAGACAACAGTTTTTTTAAAGTATGGGCCAGATCTCCAGTTCAGTATCTCTTGGAACCAGAGTTTTGAAAAAGGTACTTTGCTTTTCTGGCTCAGGATATCTTGGAATTATCTGCTGCTTTTCCATGCTCTGCTTAAAATAGTTACATGTTTCATCAGCAGCAAATGTGCATTTTCAACTCTGTATCTGCTTACTTTCAGCTTTCTTCTAATGCTTCAAACTGTATTCAAAGTGTAAAAGTGGTTTATATTCAATTAACTCAGCAGAGGGGAGAGGACAGGAGGAGGCAAAGCTTTGTATTTCCCTGTCAGCTAGGGCAAAAGCCTGTGTGGGTTTTTTTTTGTCCTCATTCATAATTTTTGCCATCTTAACCAGACTGCAGTGCTGCTTGGCCACATGTGTCCTGCTTTTCATCTGTGAAATATTGGAGAAGATGGAGTTGGAGTACTTAACACAGTGGTTCTCAACCAGTGGTGTTTTGGCCTAAAACTCCCAGAAGTCTCAGCCAGTTTACCAGCTGTTAGGATTTCTGAGAGTTGAAGGCCAAAACATCTGGGGACCCACAGATTGAGAACGACTGATTTAACATGTTACCTGGCCACTAGTTTTCCATCCCAATCCCTTCCTTCAGCTGTTTCATCTTTTCCTTCCAACTGATCTCTGAAATAGGAAATGAACTTCTTGTTAACCTGGTTGCATGACAAGTAGTTGCTGCTGAAAGTCCCTCTTCTACATGGCCATTAAAGGTACAGAGGAACTATTTGCAGTTTTCAGCTTGCCAACTCAGCTCCCACTACTTGTTGCTTTATTCTGTGAAAATGTCCCCCAAACACACACATGTCATTCTCTGTTGGAAATCCATGGTTGGCATTGTCAGTTAATAGACTTCGTTTTGTCGAGACACAGTTGTCCAAGGGAGAGCTCAATTTCTCTTCATTATTGTGTAAGGCAGGGATGGGTATCATGCAGCCCACTTTTGTGCTTAAGGGAGGAAAGTTGTCAGAGCAAACTTCATTAGGAAGCCACCTTTCCTTAGCCATCACTTAATCTGGATTTGTCTACATTAGGAAGCTTTTATCTGGGTTGGCAATAGATTGGTAAAATGAGTAGGCTTGTGAAGTATTCTTCCAATGCTTGTAGTTGAAGCTGGTTGTTAGAGACACCTCTACCAGTGCATTGTCAAAAGCTGGAAATTCTGCAAAGGCTTTAATTCAAGACTTTTTGCTGCTAGAAATCCTGACAGCTATTTAATGTAAGTTAAATCAGGCTTTTATCTGAATTTTAATGCTGAATTTTATGCTGAACTTATTTTATGGGAAATAATGAATCATTTTGGATAATGCCTTTAAAGTTTGGACTAAAACCCAGTGTAGGTTTACTATTCCACTGTGTAGATGGACCTTGATTAAGTTTGAAGCCTCCTCTTCCCTTTCCTCCTCCTCCTGCTCTTCTCCTGACACACAACAGCTAAAATGAAGCTTTTTCTGGCATGGAGATGAAGTTTCATTTACTGCTTTCATCAGGCATATGTTGAAAGCACAAGAGCAGAGCTACAAAAAGATGTATATCCTATTAACTGTGCTGTAGCTCTGAGAATATAAAAGCAAAAAAAAAACCACTTCCTTCTGGCTTTTTGTAAGCTTTCTTCACTAGTTTGCATTCTTGCAGAATGGCATTAAATATCAATGTCAGGATCATCTATGATATAGTTGTTCTGATGTCTATATATAGTTGAACACAATAAGAACAACAACAAAATAACACAAATAACACATTATTGGTTGTTACTCAAAGAAATAGGATTATCATGATATCTGATTGTCCTGATGTGTGACTTATTCTCTGGTCAAGAGATTACTGTCAGGATCCATTACAAAGGAAATGGGATGGTATCCTGTTGACACCACTTCGTTTTTTCCCCATGAAAGACAATATTTCCTAATATTTCATATGTGCAATATGCCAGTACTTCGACTGTATTGCTTTGAATGCCGTATGGATAACATTTGTTCCAGATACCCAGAGATAGCTGAATGCATAGCCTCAATTTCCATTTTAAGTGAATTGGATATGTTTGGGAAAATCTCTTCTCAGATAGAGAGCAAAACCTGTTAAGGAGTCATAATGTACTCTACAGAACTAGAGTGGAGCTTGTGCGCCTCAATTCTGATCAGTGGAATTTGCATCAAAATATAAGCAGCAAGAAGCAAAATATAATGTAAAGTTCCTAATCATTTGGTGATTATTTTTTTGAATGCACAAGCGACCACTATTTTGAGTAACACTGCTGTAGACTGTCTGTTTCCTCTCCCCATTTGCAGTTTGAGGCTAATAATAACAAACTACCCTTAAGGCACCAGATCCCATCTGGTCTTGGAAACTAAGCAGAGTCAAGACTGGTTCATATTTGGATGGGAGACTGTTAAGAAATACCAGGAATTGGCAAAACCTCTCTATAGTCCTTGCCTATGAAAACGTAGTGGAATTCAGGGGGTTATAATAAGTTGACAGGCAACTGGAAGGCACATTCTCGCCATATAAGAACATTTGAGCTGTACTAAGATAATATACCATATATACTCGAGTATAAACCGACCCGAATATAAGCTGAGGCACCTAATTTTACCACAAAAACTGGGAAAACATATTGACTCAAGTATAAGACAAGGGTGGGAAATGCAGCAGCTACAGGTCACATTCAAAAATAAAAATAGATATTAATAAAATTGCATTATTTGAGACATCAGTAGGTTAATTTTTTTGAATATTTATATTAAACTAATTTAAAATAATAAGACTTTAATAAGATAAGACTGTCCAACTCTGAATACCTATATACTCAAGTATAAGCCGACCTGAATAGAAGACGGCTAGGACCCTCACTCGAGTATAAGTTGAGGGGAGCTTTTTCAGCTCTAAAAAAGGGCTGAAAAACTAGGCTTATACTCGAGTATATACAGAATGTGGAATGATAAAATGTATGTAAAAATCTTGGAACAGTAAAAATCTTGGAAAGTGTAAATTCTAATGTTCTTTCTTCTGCTTGTTATTGTCAGATCCACTTTATAAAAGCAGATGCAGTGAGACTGAACTCATTTCCCTTTGCCAGGCCTGGTTCTCATGATGCCATAGCTTGGCTTACTGTGCTACAAAGCTATCTGGAAATCCAGACCATGAAAAGCACTTGCATGAATATAATTTTGATGGAAATCAGAGCAACACATTTCAACTGGAAATCTGTTTTGTGGCTGTTTACTGGCAGACAAATGAGTAGGGTTTTTTTTTGTTTGCAAAAGATTCAAAGTACCATTAATAGTAATCATCATGGTAAATAAAATGTAACTTTATCTTGATAGACTGGAATAAAAGTAATGTGACTGGAAGCTGTGGACAGAATTTTTCCACATTGACTTAAAAGTGAATGTGTTTTGTTAGCATTGCAAAAAAAATGATTTGGGGAAAATGGCTAGAACCCATTCTTGCTAGGAACTCCAAGGCATAATCAAAATTCAAAATCTCATTTAGGTTTTATTCTTATTTACCCATTGCTCATTGAATTTTACTTCCCTCCAGCATGTCGGCTAAGCGGATGTTGGTCTTCGCTCAAGCGTAGCACTCGCTTTATGTCCTTTCAGAGCTCAGTTGTTGGTGATGCTATTTTAAAAAATGTTCATTGAAGCTTTTATTTGCTTATCATATTGTGAACATTCACGAGATACACCAACAATAGTTTTCCAATATAAGATATCATTGCCTAATGATTTTTCATGTGTCTGGCATAAGAATAGTGACAAGAAGCCCTCCAGTTCATTAAAATATTAATTTCATCCAGGACACATCCAAAGGCTAGGTCTTATTGAAGAGTTATCTGCTCATTTTTCTCTTTGACAGAAGCAGTCAGAAGCATTAGTAATAACTGGTTGTTAATGAGGCTAGCTGCAGTTTTGGAAAAGCAACAACAGACCAGAAACATTCACCTTGTAGTGTTAATGTATTGTATAGCTACTGGCATTTTGCAGTTGACAGATAATGCTGAATATCCGTGTTAAGAATGTAGGCATATATGATACAGGTATACTTGCATTAACATAAGGGTTTTTGGGCTCTCCTCCTTGCATCCCTTTCTGTCATCAAAATATATATTCAGTACGATTTTTGGGAAGTGAGCCTGATGTAGTGGTTTGAGTATTAAACCATGACTTCAGAGACAAAAGTTGAAATGCCTGTTGAACCATGAAACCCATAGAGTGACCATGGGCAAGTCACAATTTCTCAGAGGAAGACAATGATAAATCTCTTCAAGACAAATTTTGCCTAGAAAACTGCCTTAGGGTCACCATAGATCAGAAATAACTTGAACGCACACAACACAACAGGATTTTACAGCCCTCTAGAAATGGTTGTTGGAGTCTCTTGGTTTGCTGCATAAAGATCTTAACATTTGCTGTCTTGATGTAAATGTAAAGCCGATTTTGAAAACAGCCCATAAAGAGTGTTGTTGTATGTTTTCCGGCTGTATGGCCATGTTCCAGAAGTATTCTCTCCTGACGTTTCACCCACATCTATGGCAGGCATCCTCACAACAATTCTGTGATCCTGGCCATGAAAGTCTTCGACAACACATAGCCCATAAAGACCACATTATTATGTCAGACCAGTATCCATTGGTTCACCATTTGACTCCAACAATGGCCATTCCCAGGTGATCACAAGTGGAAGGAAATCAAAATGACCTTACTGATTATTATTATTCCAGCTTTCAATATCACCTGTTCTCCTTTAACAAGGTGGTTCCCAACTTTTGGGCCTCCAGGTATTTTGGACTTCAACTCCCAGAAATCCCAGCCAGCTTACTAGCTGTTAGGAACTCTGGGAGCTGAAGTCCAAAACACCTGGAGGCCCATAGGTTGGGAACCACTATTTTAACCAATAGATAACTGATGTTGATAGGCTTACAGAGTTACAGAGAATCACAGAGAATCCACTGCACTGTACACCAGTAATTTCAATAAATTACTTGCTAATCATGTGAAGAGCAGTACTTCTTTTTATCCACCTTGAATCTGTTGACCAGTCAATCACCTTGGTTGATTTTGAGTTTGAGTTTTATGTGTTGTCGAAGGCTTTCATGGCTGGAATTACAGGGTTGTTGTGTGTTTTCTGGGCTGTATGGCCATGTTTCAGAAGTATTCTCTTCTGACGTTTCACCTCACAACCTCTGAGGATGCTGCCCATAGATGTGGGCAAAATGTCTGGAGAGAATACTTCCGAAACATGGCCATACAGCCCAGAAAACACACAACAATCCAGTTTTAGTTTTATGGGGGAAACAGCCTTCTTTCAACACTAAGACATTTCAAGATTTGTTCCTTAGAAGTGTGCTTGGGTTCTCCAGAAGGCAGGTTTCCTCCCTTTAAATTGAACATGCCCAACATGAATCCCAAAGTCTAGATGCTTTGTTTTTCCAGCCATTGTGTAACTGTTCATGTGAAACTAGCAACTTAGGTAGACCTGGTCAAGTTATATTTTTGGATGTCAACTTTGAGAATGAGGTCCTTCTTGATTCCTTGGATTCATTGTGACATTTTCTTTCCAGCTCAGTTACATTTTTGCCAAAACTCATGTTCTACTGAACTTTGCCAGTAGCTCTGGGGACTGTCATGTTGTGCAAATGAATGCTGTATAGGTATTAGGTACTGGCCAATAATGTATATTTTAGGAGTAGGAATTATGTTGGACTGTAACTCCCATCATTCCTCATTATTGTCTGTGCTGGTTGGGGCTTCTGAGGATTATACCCAGCCATATTTGGAAAGCTCAACAATTCCCATCCTTTGCTTACCTGCTTTTTGAACTTAAAATAGTTTCACCTTGAGAAGCAAGGAATATTGTGTCAGTGGTGCCAAAATCAGTCTGGTTGGCAGCATGCTTGTTCATGATGAGCTTTGGCACAGGAATCATGAGCAGAGTCTTCTGGTGATTATATTTGTGGAGGAGCCCATAATTCACCAGCATAGCTGTATTGATTGTCAAATTCAGCCTCATTGTTGGTCAAGCAGCAGCTGTTTTCTTAAAAGGCCATAGAGGGTTTGGCTGGCACCCCAAACATGTTCCAGTAGTATGGAAATGTATTCATTTTGATTTAATACAAACAGAGATGAACTGGTGGATTCATTCCAAAGTAGAACTTGGCCCCATCCCCAGATCCAAGGTGCTGCTTTTATTCAAGATCTCAAGGATGAACACCGCCTTTTAAAATTTGTTTCTGCATGTTCAGTGTGGCGTGCTCAGTGGAAATTAAAATGGCTAGCTGGAAAGCAAGAAACTGATGTAATATTTTTATTACCAGTAGTACCTGGCTTTGCTCAGCCTAGAAACTCCTTAGTCCCACAGCCAGATCATCAGTGATTCAGTTGATGCAATCGATCCTGGCTAAAGACCCAACACTGAAAGTAAGCAGTGCACTTTTTCTGCCAATAACTTTCTGAATCCACCAGTATTTCTGTTAGTCTCAGGATTTTGTGTGTTATTTGACTGAGTAAGGTGTGAAATCAAGTTGGTAAACTCACATCATAGGACTGGAAATGGGTTAGCATGTGAGGATTATTGTTGTTTTCTATTTTTTGTTTTTCAATTTCTATGCCACCACTTGTAGGATAATTCCAAGGCTGTTGTGTGTCCTTGTGTTTGATTCTGATTTATGGTAATCCTAACCTATCATTTATTTATTTATTTAGGGTATTTCTACCCCACCTTTTTGCAATGCGGACCCAAGGTGGCTATCATGGGGTTTTCTTGGAAGGATTTGTTCTGGGAGGGAGAGCTGATATTGCCTTTTTCTGAGGCTGAGTGTATCAGATCCCTAGGGTCACCCAGTGAGTTTCCATGGGCAAGTGGGGAATTGAACCATCGTCTTCCGAAGTCTTAGTCCAGCACTCACGCCATTACATAATACTGGCTCTCAATTCATTATACTTCTTCAAATTCATTCATCTCCCTTAGTGAAACAGTGGAACCTCCTCTCTTTCTCATAAGAAAGGCCCATTTTGATGCATCATCACAGCATGATGTAGAACTGCAGAATTGTAGAGGTGGAAGGGATCAGTAGGACTATCTAATCCAAGCACCTGATGTGCGGGAATCAACTGCTGAAGTAGTCCTGAGATACGGGTCTTCAATTCTTTTAAAAAGCTCCAAGGAAAGAGAGCCCATCATGATCCAAACCAATCAATTCTATCCTGGATTTTTTTTTGTCGCTCAGAGTAACCCACCCCAGCCATGGAAACCCACTTGCCCAAGTGGGTTTCCATGGCTGAACAATAAATCAAATCCTTGCCTCCAGAGTCATATTCCAATGTTCAAACCACTACACCATTAAAAACCCCTTCCCAGTAATTTAATTAGTGGTTTCAAGTCAGTCCCTTTGTGCCATGAAAAAAACAAGCTCTCACCACTTTCCACATGACCAAAGTTCCTCAGACATTTTACTGGTCCTTCCTTTGATCTGTAGGAAAATGCTCAAATTGATCTTGCAGGATTCTCTATTCTGCCGTCTCTGCAGCATATTCAGGTACAACTTGAATTTTCTCTACACTTAATAATCTGAATGTGTGAATTAAGTATATTTAAAAACACTGAGCTTGATACAGAGGTAATAAGTAAGTACTGGAATATTTTGTCGGCAGCTTGTTCCATCCATCCAGTGATTAGATCTTCATGTATGAATCTTTCCTCACTCTCCCTGGTTTGTGGCTGAGGCTTGGGTCATGCAAACAAGAAATCAAAAATGGAAGCATCATTTACAGAAATTACTTATTACCTGTCTAGTCTTTGGAGCAGATCAACTCTTGTGACAAGCAACTTGCAATTTGAAGCTAACTTCAAACTACAAAAGAAAGCCCTTAATGTGCATCAGTGTTCTGTGGTTTGTGTAATCACTATCCGGTCCACAAACTGGTTCCAGGATTTCCCATGTAGTCATCTGCACAGCAAAACCACTTTCTTCAATACCGGTTTGAAACTGCATTTAATAGCCAGTGTAGTTGGGGCCTTGGTTTGATTTTAAGCTTGATGTTTTTGTTTGGGTTGAGAATACCAGCTGTTGACATAGGGTATTTGCCTCCTTGCAGTTCCTCCTGTACTTCAGACATAAATATGACAGCTATCAATAATTCACACATCCTTTACAGAAATTAAAGGTCTCTGAAAATTTGTGCATGTCGGAGAAAAGATAAGACTGAGTCCTCTCTTCATAATGTGTTGGTGGGGGCAAGACATTGCATATGTGCTCGAAAGCTGTTTATGTCCCTTCTCTGTAGTTAACATCTATCACTCTTGACAGGCTGTTTTAAGTTCCTTCATTTCCTTGCAAGATCATCAATTCTAAAAAAGTTGCAATCCCATTTACCAATATCAGCAGGGGAGAGAAGAGATGCTTTCACTGCATTAAAATGTTTCTTGGCTGTAATCAACAGGGAAAACCAAAATTCAGTCAAATGGAAAATTAACTCCCTTTATATATGTCATGCCGGTGGTGGTGGTGGTTCCGTCCAATGGAAAATACTAGCATCAAAAGAGAGAGGTTTTATTTAGGACCAGAACAGGTGGAGGACAGGGTTAAATCCCCCTCATACCTGCTGAGATCCTGATAACGTATCTGCTTCCCCTGCTGATGAAGTTTGCATTTAAAAACTACTGTATCATTTATCATGCAATCCCAGGGCAGCATACAAATAGACTCAATTTGAAGAGCTTAAACAAATATAGAATTTAACGCAATAAAATAATTTAAACCATTTGACAAATTGGAATGGGGTAAAACATTTAAAACAGTTGAAAACCATATCCATTTTAGATGTGTACATGTACTATTGGGTCTAAGTAACCCTCCTGTTTCCCTTCATTCATGAATAATTGACTCATAAACATGAGAGAGAAGCTGATCTCATGCTGAAACTTCAAAGTCTACCACAAGTTACAAAATTGTCAATGGAGTGCAGAAAGGGACAGCAAGCATACTTTGATTGTATCTTTTAAAGACATGAGGAACCCCGGTGGCAAAGTGTGTTAAAGCACTGAGCTGCTGAACTTGCAGACCAAAAGTCCCAGGTTCAAATCCCGGAAGCGGAGTGAGCACCTGCTGTTAGCTCCAGCTTCTGCCAACCTAGCAGTTCGAAAACATGCCAATGTGAGTAGATCAATAGATATCACTCTGGCGGGAAGGTAACGGCGCTCCATGCAGTCATGCTGGCCACGTGACTTTGGAGGTGTCTACAGACAATGCCGGCTCTTTGGCTTAGAAATGGAGATGAGCACCAACCCTCAGACATAACTGGACTTAATGTCAGGGAAACCTTTAGCTTTACCTTTGAGGACATATTTTGGGTGTCTGGTTGCACCCTAGGCCAGCATGGCCAAGAAATTTAAAATGTCCCATCTTTCAAAATTATGTACTGTATAAAATTTGTGTAGAAATATGTGTAAAATGTAAAGTTCCCTTAAATATGGAACTAGCCCTGAGAGTTATCTTTGAAGAAGGACATACTCTCCTCTTCAATCTAGATCCTTCTTCGAGGCCACAAGGGTTGTGTACGTGACAAGATTCAGGCTCTGGTCCAGAAATGTTTCCCCTTTACTTTAGTATGAATGGTTGCCTGTGATATAGGCAACCAATGCCTTCCACACCATTGCGGCAGTTCATATTCTAGATTGAAATGAGTTATCCAAGATGCTCTGAGAGGGGTAGGTTCAGCACCATGGATAGCTTTTTGTATAAAAAGAAAGGTTTCTCAGTCCATGGGCATCCAGTCCAAATTTCTTCAGCAGAGCAACGATTTCTTGCAGAAGCACAAATCCAAAGATGTGTCAGTATGTCTAGTCTTTCATAGCTAATATGTCTTGTGTGTTTGGGGGAGGGGATTGTATTTGGATTCATGTTCCATACAAGGAAATGAACTGTTAGTTTATTTATCTTTATCTTATATGAGTGTTGACTACATTTCAGCTTTTCATTCAGTGGGTCTATGCAAGTTGTATCTAGCAAATGGTTTTAGTCCCTGGTGCAAACAACATGAGGCTTTCAGAGGTGATTGGATGGCCAGTAGTGAAGGATAATGGTAGTTACAGTCAGGGCCGTAGCCAGAAAAATTTTTTGGGAGGGGTTTTGAAAAATTCGGGGGGGGGGGGTTGAACCCCTAGCACATACCCCTCCTCGCTACAAACCTGTCAATATCTGCTTGAGATAGTGCCTGGAGGGACTCTTAATGTTTTGCATCTCATAGACTTAGCATGGGGATTTGGTTAACCAGTTAAAATTCATGAGTAAACGAGATTTTTTTTATAACTTGAAAAATTTCGGGGGGGGGGGGTTTGAACCCCTAAACCACCACCCCCCTCGCTACAGGCCTGGTTACAGTCCCATCAACTCAATTGTTACAAGTTGTCCAGCTTCAAACTTGTCCAGCTTCAAACTTGTCCAGCTTCAAACTATATTTATGCAACCATTTCATCCCAAGAGATTCTGGAGAGTCTAAATATCTGATGTCAGTTGATGTATTTCATTGATTTTGTCTCCATTTTATGTAATTTTGAGTCCAGTCTAGTTTAAATCTTGGGGTGGAGAACTGGATGGTAAAATGTTAAATAAATAAATAGTCCTGTAAAAGCTACTCAAAAGTAAATCCTATTGAATTCAATCAAGCTTACTTTCAAGTAAGTGTGCATAGATATCAAGCCTGAATATTTTAAAGTAGCTGTGTGTATGAACATACATACAGCCCTTGTTGACCTTAATTGGACTACTTAATCAAAAACGTTACTACTTAAATGTCACCACTCATTTCAAAATGTGGATGTTGACATAGCTATTCAGAAATCTACTTTATTAAATTGACATGTTGCAGCAATGAAGACATACTAAGGCCCTTTCATATCGAAGGAAAGGTCATTATCAGGAGTTTAGCAAGAGGTGAGGCGGCTGATGGTGAAGAAATGCTTGACATCATTAGTTTTAAAAGGAGCTGAAGGTCAAATTTCCTTGACTGGGAGTCTTTTTCTAATGGAGCAAGGGAGTAGGCTGTGAAATACCAAGTAGCTCTCTAGCACGGTGGATATGAGAAGTTATTGACACCTGGTGCCATGCCCAAGACTCGACCTTTTTGTGTCTCCCCTTAATTTCTTTTTCAAAAGAAATAACTCGAAATTGCTTTCTGTAAGGCTCCGAGATCGTGTGCCTCAGATGATTTACTCCAGATTACTGTTATTGATCTTTTCAGACTGCTCTAGAGAAAGACAGAATTAGTCACTTGTTTACACTAAGGTTATCCTGGGCTCTTCTCCACATAGGGAAAAGTGCTCATTAATCCTTTCCATTGTATATATATGTATTGATCCAGGAGTGTTTGTCACGTGCTTCCCTGCCATTTATTTATTGTGATGAACAGACCACAAATAAAATCAACTCATGCACAGTAATATTCCATTGCTAAATGAAGTACAGTGACTCAGGAACTTTCAGCTCTAATAAGTATATAGTAGGCACCCCATGGATCCATGGATAAAAAGCTGCTATTTTTTTTTTACCTCACTAGGAATCCCCAGATTCTCTAGGGCGATTCTGTAGTCAACATCTGTCAGAGATTCCTAGAGAGATCATATTAATTAAATCTACAAAAATTAAACCCCAAATGTGGAGGGATGACTGTCTTTACAAAAGTGCAAATGATCTAGGATAGACTTCCCCAGCTTGATGCCTTCAGAAGTTTTTGGACAGTGAGAGACAAGCTCTGGGTTTCCAGTGATACCATCTACCGTATATACTCGAGCATAAGCCAACCCGAATATAAGCCGAGGCACCTAATTTTACCACAAAAAACTGGGAAAACTTTGACTCCAGTATAAGCTGAGGGTGGTAAATTTCAGAAATAAAAATAGATACCAATAAAATTACATTAATTGAGGCATCAGTAGGTTAAATGTTTTTGAATACTTACATAAAGCTCAAATTTAAGATAAGATTGTCCCACTCTGATTAAATCATTATTCTCACCTTCTTCAATGTAAATGTCCTTATGTATCCTTTTAATAATAATAGAGTAAAATAATACATGTAATAATAATAATAATAATAATAATAATAAATACAGGAAAATAATACATGTAATAATAAACAGAGTAAAATAATAAATGCAACAACAACAATAATAATATCAGAGTGAAATAATAAATGTAATAATAATAATAATAACAATAATAATAATAATAATAATAATAATAATAATAATAATAATAATAATAATAGAGTAAAACAAATGTAATAGTAGCAATAATAATAGAGAAAAATAATAAATGTACCATATATTCTCGAGTACAAGCTCACCCAAATATAAGCCAACCAGGACCCTCACCCGAGTATAAGCCGAGGGGGGCTTTTTCAGTCTTAAAAAAAGGGCTGAAAAACTAGGCTTATACTCGAGTATATACAGTATTTTTAAAATGTGGGCCTTCTGCAATTTAGCAAATCTGGAAGATCATTGCCAAGTTTTTTAGAGGGGGAAAAAACAATAGAAAAGGAGCTCCACATATTAAAACGAAGCCCAGCCCTTGTTCTCAAGTACTATCACTGCACCTGTAGTTATTTAGGAGTGGCAGGTCACCTTTTTTGGACCAAAAACCAGGATTATCTAGACAGCACCTGGGGAAGTAAGAGCCCCCAGTGGCACAGTGGGTTATGCCCTTGTGCTGGCAGGACTGATGGCTTGAAGGTTGGGTTGCTGACCTGAAGGTTGCTGGTTTGAATCCAACCCGGGGAGAGCATGGATGAGCTCCCTCTATCAGCTCCAGCTCCATGCGGGGACATAAGAGAAGCTTCCCACAAGGATGGAAAAGACATCAAAATATCTGTGTGTCCCCTGGGCTACATCCTTGCAGTCGGCCAATTCTCTCACACCAGAAGCGACTTGCAGTTTCTCAAGTTGCTCCTGACATGAAAAAAAACCTGGGGAAGTCCTGTAAGTGCACACAGTTATTAAAATGACCTTGGGGGCTGCATGATTTTGATCCTGTTCTTAGGATTTCTGACTTTTGGCCATGGAAAGAATAAACAATAATGTCCAGAAAACATCTAGAAGCCATCCAGCTGAAGGACACACTTCAGTGGCGAAGTGTGTTAAAGCACTGAGCTGCTGAACTTGCAGACTGACAGGTCACAGGTTCAAATCCCGGGAGTAGAGTGAGCACCTGCTGTTAGCTCCAGCTTCTGCCAACCTAGCAGTTCGAAAACATGCCAATGTGAGTAGATCTATAGGTACTGCTCCAGCGGGAAGGTAATGGCGCTCCATGCAGTCATGCTGGCCACATGATCTTGGAGGTGTCTACAGACAACGCCGGCTCTTCGGCTTAGAAATGGAGATAAGCGCCAACCCCCAGAGTCAGACATGACTGAACTTAACGTCAGGGGAAACCTTTACCTTTACTGTACTAAAGCTGGATTAAGACCACCACAGGCCCTAAGTACTTAAAAACATGTTGCCCCCATCTATATATATAAAAGGGTAATGAAATTTCGGCCTAGGACAAAACAACAAAACTACACATCCCAGAAACACTAAACTTGGCAGCACAACCCCTCATCCATGCCTCTACGTTCATACAACAAAAAGCTCCAGCTACTCCAGAAAACGGCCAGGCTTTGAGACTGCAAGGCTATTCACTGCTATTCCACCCGGCCAACAAAGGATTCCCATAAGCCACAGCAACACGTGGCCGGGCAAAGCTAGTATATATATATATATACAGTAGAGTCTCACTTATCCAAGCTAAACGGGCCGGCAGAAGCTTGGATAAGTGAATATCTTGGATAATAAGGAGAGATTAAGGAAAAGCCTATTAAAAATTAAATTAGGTTATGATTTTACAAATTAAGCACCAAAACATCATGTTATACAACAAATTTGACAGAAAAAGTAGTTCAATACGCAGGAATGTTATGTTGTAATTACTGTATTTACGAATTTAGCACCAAAATATCACAATATATTGAAATCATTGACTACAAAAATGGCTTGGATAATCCAGAAGCTTGGATAAGCGAAACTTGGATAAGTGAGACTCTACTGTATGTGTGTGTGTGTGTATATATATATATATAATTCAGAATATAACCCATAATAAACAATAAAATAACATTCCTTTTTTGAAATGATATGATATAAAACTTACAATAAGATGGAAAATTCAGTGAGTGCTTAAATGGTGTGGTCCAGGTGATTGGAATAGGTGGTCTTTGTGGTCCTTTCCAGTTCTACGATCCTGCAAATTCTGTGATCTGTGGAAGCCAGCAACAAACTGGTGACATGGGACCTGCAACTCACATTTGTTTTTGTTTATTCTCTTGCAGTTATTAAATTAAAGACAACATCAGTATGTCCTCCAGAATTGTATGTTGAAATGTCCTTAGAGGTAGGAGAATGACTTGCAGAGATGCTTAATGCAGTATGCAACCCACGGCCCTGTTGATGTCATGCAAAATACATACACAGGGTTGGCAAGGAAAAGGTTGTCTTCCATAGATCTCCACAAACAGAGATAAAATGCAGAGTCATAGAAGTTCCATGGCAGAATGGTTTTGGATATTGTCAACCTGATGTAGGAATCATAGCCTTCCAGAGGCTGGAATTCGCATAGTCAATGGAAAATAATACGGTGAGTTGATTCTCACAACTTCTGGAAGCTCACTCTTGTTCTATTTTACTTTCATTTGTTGTGTGGGCAAGAACATAGAAACAATTCAAAAATAAGAATTCTCTAAAGTGTACAAAACATTGACTGATGCAGTGTTGAAAGGAGTCAAACAGAACAAGGTATTGCTAATAATAATCATAAAATGTCAGAAACTGAAATGGTTTTATTCTGGGCTAAGGAGACTTAACATTCTTCGAGAACAATCAGAAGCAGGACAAGACATTGACAACCGCAACAAAGCAATGGGCTGGGAAAGCAAAAAATTTACACACTAAAGAAACCAGTGCTGTGTGACTGCAAGAGCTGAGAAGTGGCACTGGAGACTTGAAACTCAGGGCTTTGTCTCAGACTTTGCAAAGTTCTATTGAGAGAGAAATTGAATTCTCTAGGCATAGCAGTGACATGTATTGCTTTGTTTCCTACTTAGAGGAGAAGTTTTGAAAAGTTTCAAGCTTGGAGCATGCTTTGATTCATTTTGTCTGCATGAGTAGACTTTTTCTGGAGGACAAGAGGGAATCAGAAATCAAATTACATCTTTCGTAATCCCTTGCATTTATGTGAATATTCATTCAATGCTATATTTGCACCTATGAGTCTTCTGGTTTCACTGTAGTACTTCTCAACATCCAGTTTCTATTTATTTATTTTGCTTATTCTCTTCTTTGTTTGAGAACTGGTAACATGTCCAGCAATGAGAATATACTGAGTGTGCCATGCCTTATTTGCTAGGATCGTAGGGGAGCATACAAATTAAGGCATCCAATTACATTTTGGTACATATATTCCTGGGCAATACCATTTCAGAGTCAGCTGGGAAACTCTCTATCTGAAAATGCAAGTTAGGGAAAAGGATGATTCAGAAGCATTTCCCCAAAGCTCATTCTAAATGGCTTTTAATCTACCAGTGGGTTTTTGATCTCCTTTTAATAGCTTTTGTCATGCGTGTTTTATTGATCTTTGTTGTGATAATTGTCATTTTAATTATCTGCATTTAATTTCTTATGTACAGTAGAGTCTCACTTATCCAACACTCGCTTATCCAACATTCTGGATTATCCAACACATTTTTGTAGTCAATGTTTTCAATATATCATGATATTTTGGTGCTAAATTCATAAATACAGTTATTACTACATAGCATTACTGCGTATTGGACTACTTTTTCTGCCAAATTTGTTGTCTAACATGATGTTTTGGTGCTTCATTTGTAAAATCATAACCTAATTTGATGTTTAATAGGCTTTTCCTTAATGCCTCCTTATTATCCAACATTCTGCCGGCCCGTTTATGTTGGATAAGTGAGACTCTACTGTATTTGCATTTTCACTGTGTATTGTATGGCATCTAATGGCTGCCATTTATGTTGTAAGCCATCCCGAGTCCTCAAGGGGAGATTGGACGGAGTATAAATAAAGTTGATTTCACTTGATTAAATGTAAAAGGTTGCTCATTTTGTTGCCAGAAATGAGGGAGAAGAAAGTGCCTGCTTCCTCATTTCACAGTTAAAGCCTGTCTGGTGGTGGTGGCTATTGTATTTCTACAAGTCATTTCTAACTTATGATAGACCTACAGGGTTTTCTGGAACTGGAAATGTATAACTTGTCCAAGATCACCCAGTGGGTTTCCAAAGCCGAGTGAAAAATCGTTTCCACCGTCATAATTCAATGCACAAACTACTATATCAGACTGTTAGCACTTACAGTAGAGTCTCACTTATCCAACATTCGCTTATCCAACGTTTTGGATTATCCAATGCATTTTTGTAGTCAATGTTTTCAATACATCATGATATTTTGGTGCTAAATTCATAAATACAGTAATTACTACATAGCATTACTGCGCATTGAACTACTTTTTCTGTCAAATTTGTTGTATAACATGATGTTTTGGTGCTTAATTTGTAAAATCATAACCTAATTTGATGTTTAATAGATTTTTCCTTGATCCCTCCTTATTATCCAACATATTCGCTTATCCAACGTTCTGCCGGCCCATTTATGTTGGATAAGTGAGACTCTACTATAATTCTTAAGAGTTATAATACTTACTGTACTTCCCTGCCACAGTTTCATCCTGAGGAGTCCTGGGGTTTGTAGTGTGGTGAGGAAATTGGAATTATTTACTAGAGTGCATTCATGTCTGTACAACAATAAAGCTCTTTATATGTCTCGCCAAACAACAAATCCCACAATTCTGCAGGATGGAGCCATTGTGGTTAAACTAGTATCAAACTGCCATAACTATGTATGTGGATACTTGATCCACGTGTAGCCCAATGTGCCTACCTGATGTGGTAATATGTCACCCCTCAAAGTGTTGTTGGAGTGCAATTCTTACAAAGTCCTAGTCAGCAGAGATGGAGTACAGCAGCATTGATGGCCACACTGTTTCCATCTCTGGGGAAGAGGTCTGTTGATACAACAAAAGATGCATATGGTTGAGGTGACCTGAAATCATGATGTAGTATTTCTGACACTATCTCCTGCCCCTGGTCTGATAGCAATTAAATTGTTGAGATGTACATTTGGAAAGGAATTGGGCAAAGGCTTCCTAAGGGACTGGTTTGCCACCACTAGCATCACCACCACAATTGTTTGGAATCTGGAATGTGTTCTGTGATAGCAGTTTTGGACATCTTTCTATTAGAGGCTTGTTAAAGTTTAGTAGCAATTTGAAGCTCATGTCAATGCATAAAGAGCTTGATTCATCTGCGCCCAAAAGACCCAGCAGTAAATGAATACTCTAGTTAATAGAGAATTGTTCAAAAGTATGCATTTTGGTATATCCTGAAATCAAAGTGAGAAATTATGTAAATCAGGGAAATCTTGGGTTTGAGAGAGCCTCCTCAATGAGTCTAATAGTAAAGGCTCAGGGGAATGTTTAAGAGAAAGGCTTGTTTTGGTTGCCCTACCTTGGACATGTCTCTGAGGGACAACGGCTATCAAGTGCATAGCTTTGGACTCCTCTCACCAATATGAACAATGTGCTGGGAGCTGTAGTCCAAGAAACATTTCTAAGTTTCATCAAATGCTGTGCTTGTGAATGGACCTGTTAGATGATGACTCATTCTTCTGCCCTCCATCTGGTCTGAAAAAGGAGATGAATTGCCGTAGGCTTCTATTTTTGAAGGCAGACAAAGTTGAGATTGAGAAAAATAGGAATCTGAGAGCAATAGGTGAACAGGCAATTGGATTTATGGACATCTGTAGTAAGGGCACTCTATTTTATTTTCCCTGACATTGCTCTGCTCCCTCCTGATTATTTGTGAATGTCTCCCTTTCTTTCCAGAGCAAATGTGTTTTAGGGTAGACTGAGGTTGCATTGAAATGCACGAGGCTGCAAGATAAGGGGGGTATAGAAAGTTTCACAGCCCTAATGCAATTCTCGTGAGTTCATTGAGGTCACGTGGAGGTATCATGCAGACAATCTGGATTCAGATGCTGGATGAGATGCTATCTAAATTGAATGTAAGCTAATCCATTTGGCAAAGAAGACAGGATTCTGTTACACTGACTGCAGAAATATGGAATGTGCTGCTAGCCTTTCAAAGCCATTAAGGGACTGAACAATTATGAAAGATAAAGAAAGCAGTGTAGTTGGCAGAGGGGAAAGGGTGAGGAGGGAACAGAGAGTACTGCTGCTGACTAGATTCTGGTTAATTTTTTATGTGAATTTATTGCTGTATATAGGAGAGATTGAATTAGAAGCATTGACAGGAACCAGGCCATGGTAAAAGCTTCCTGCTATCATTGCAGTTCTCCGCCCAAACATACTGCAGCCGTAGCTCTTTGCTGCATCCTTTTTCAGCGTAGACCTTTAGGAATAGGCAGAGAATAGTGGAGCACTCAGAAAAATAGCCTGCTACCCTAGAATGTAGCAGCAGCACAAGAAAGAGATCCCTATCCTGGCTTTTTGTTGGGGTTTTAGTGATTTTCCGGGGTGATCTCCCTTAGGACTCAGTCCCAACCGCCAGGTGTGATCGGGTGCACTAGCATGCTTCCAAAATATTGCAAGGTAAGTATGGGAGGTAGTGGGGAAACGTTGGGTGCAATGCTATGGGAAATACAAAATTGAAGGGGGGAGAGATAAAAAGGTAAAGAGAAAGAGAAAGCTGGGGAAAAGTGCATTGAATTCCTTTGCTTGACCTAAACCTAAAAACTCTACAGTAATGTCACACAATGTAGTGGTCTGCTGATCTCCAGGGTTCCCATTCATTTGGTGTCATAGAGGAATGGGTATTAAACAATTACTCTGTCCAGACCACAACAAAAGCTATCCGATGAATTAAGTGGGTAAAAAAACCAGGATATAAAGTTTTCATTTGTAGGAAAATAACTCCACACTCTGAGGAGGACCTGCCTATCATGGAGGGTTAACAATAGGGTATTGATTTAGTTGGATCTGAGTAGTCCTAGCTGGTCCAAACCTATTGTCTTTCTTAGTTTACCAGCTGTTAGGATTTCTGGGAGTTGAAGGCCAAACCATCTGGGGACCCACAGGTTGAGTACCATTGTTCTAGAATTACCTTTTTGTTATCAAAGCAGCTTTGAGGTCATTTCATCTGTGTGGCTGGTGCCACAGTGGCCCAATGGCAAATAACCGGTTTCTGCCTTCATTTCTAAGACAGTGATATATGTTGTGAGTGAGGATTAAATGCTCAGTTGGAATTATGCACAGTAGGGTCCACTTGAAAGGGAACAGGCCACTTTTTCACACAACGGACAGCTTGCCTCTTCTACAAAATAAGCAATAGCAAGAAAATGTTGCCTCCTTTTGTATTTCTATAGTGCTGATTCCCTTTGAATCACTTGCTAGTTTTCTTAGTATTGAGTTCAACTGCATTAAAAAAACCCTTCTCCAGAATTTTAGCTGGAGTGAGAACTCCCATCCAGCCTTTCTTTTCTATAGCCACAGGTCACTGGTTTCAATAAAAGTGATATTTATAATTTATCTAGCAATTTTTAGTCACTTATGCATATCTTTTCCATGTTTCTCAATTTTTTCTTTAAATTATTGCATCTTCCTGAGCAAGGTATTCTGTTTGATGATTACATGGAAATCTTTTTCAAAGAAAAGATACAAAAATAAGTGTCTGGTGGGTGGGCAGGTGAGCAGGCAGACTGCCGTATTGTGCGGGGTAGAAATGGAATAAATGCTATCAAATAATATTTCAGTCATATTAGGTAATAGAAAAGAATGAAAATATATAGCTGCTTTGTAAGGATGGAAATATATTCAAATGTATTTGAAAAATTGTCCAAAAAACATATTTTTGGGGTGTAGAAAAATGCTGTCTGAGGAGAATCCTGGACTGATGAGAATATTTGCAGTTATGCACATACTTTGTGCAAAATTCACATGTGTTTCTTTTGTAGAGGCAGCATTTTATATGCAGAAAATAGTACTTTCTTTGCAGGATAATTATTATGGATCAATATACAAAGGGATCTTGTGGCACTTTGAGAGGAGTTGGTAGCATAAGCTTTCATAGACTTGAGTTTACTTTAAAATCAGATGCATTTTATGAAGTCTACAAAAGTTTATGCATCCAATTTTCTTTCAATTGGTTTCAAAGGTACATCTGTCATACAGTCTTTCTCGTTTCCTGCTGCCTGTCACTTTGCCAAATAACATCATTTTCTCCAGCAAGTCATGACGTGTCATGATATGTCCACAGTACGATAACCTTAGTTTAGTTTTTTAGGGTTTCTAGGAAGAGTCTATGTCTGATTTGCTCTCAGACCAGTTTTCTTTTTAGTAGTGCACGGTATCCCTAGAACCCTCTTCCAATATCACATTACAAATGAGTTGATTTTTCTCCCCAGCCAGCTTTCATCACTGTCCACATTTCACACCACACATAAAAACTGAAAATACAGTGGCATGAATGGTTCTGGCTTTGGTATTTGGTGATGCATTTTTCCATTTGAGAATCTTATCTAGACAATCCAAAACAGGCCTGGGCAAACTTTGGCCCTTCTGGTGTTTTGGAGTTCAACTTCCACAATTCCCAATAGTGGTAGGCTGTTAGGAATTGTGGGAGCTGAAGTCCAAAACACCTGGAGGGCCGAAGTTTGCCCAGGGTTGATCCAAAATGAAGCTGCCTTTCAACACTATTGAAACCTAGCCAGAATAATACCATGGTGCTCAATGGGGCTTAGTCTTAGATAAGGTTTGTATAAATTTTATGTTGTAATTAAAAAGTCAGGTTGCATTTTGCAAATCTTTTATTGGAGTACAATGTCTTTTACAAGTTAGATCTTTACACTCAGAAGAAATCACAATATAATTAAATGGAGCATTTGTGTGTGTGCACCTTACGGTGACCCCGTGTAAAAAATCACAGCATCACAATCATGGCCCATAAACATAACTGTAAAATTTTATTAGTGGATTGCTTGCTTTGGATGTCTAACCTCCAGTGCTGTTTACATTGAATACTATTATTTACAAGGCAATGGCAGGTAGATTAACTGAGAGATGGGGCATAACTCTGGATTTTCCTTTGGACTGTGCTTAGAGTGACTGACATGATCAATTCCTTCAGTGTATGAACTGTGAATATTTTCCCCCCTGATACCATTCAGTCTTTCAAATTCAAATCTTACATGACACTTTCATGATGATCCAATATTTATTTGTGGCCATTTGGCATCTTGTTCCTATAATTACCATATATTTATAGTGTGACTTTTTATTAGGTCTTTATGACATATTTGTTTTCTTGTTGACTGAATGCTTTTGGTGTAGCTCTTCATTGACACTTTCCTCGTCCTCCTCCAACATAATTTGGTTTGTAGATGGCATCCCTTTTAGTCTCTTCAAAGCCAAGTGTTACTTGATCTTTGTTATTGATCTGTTGTTGTTGTTGTTGTTGTTTCAGTAAAACATTCTGATGACAGTAATTTCTCTTGCCCGGTATTCTAGCTAACACAACTATTCTCTTAATAGTAATTTGGGATCAGCGATACTGTTTCAGGTATCACCTTGTCACAGAAGAAAGTCTGGGTTTACTTTTGAAACACTGACCAAGTGTTTGTGAACTATGGCTCATTTGTTTTATTTAGATTATGTTCCACTGGACTTCAGGCTGGACTTCAGGTTGTTTGGTTTTCATTTTTCTGTTATGTTAAGATAATGTGTTTATTATTCATTTCTTTGCTTGAGTCCTTACAAACTTGCCTAGGATTTCATTTGCAATTTATTTGACGTATGCAAGTAGTGTTCTAGGAAGCAAAACTTTACTGTATTTTTTTAAACTTTTTGCTTATTTATTATGTTTGTCTAATTCGGTTTGCAACACATGGTTGCAGTGTGGGGTTGCTGCATTTTACATGCATTTCAGTGTAAGATATATCTGCATATAACTGATACAGTAAATTTTAAGATGTCTCCTTGTATAATTTTTCTCATTAATGTATTGTCCCCCGTTTTCTTTTAGAAGTCCAATAAGTTGTTAGTCTGAAGGATATTGGGCTATTTGAAAAACAAAATCATCTTTTCCAACACCGTAAAACTTTGGGTGCATCTACTTTGTAGACTTAATGCTGTTCGACGCAACTTTAACTGTTATGATTCAATGTTACGGATCCTGGAATTTGTAGTTTGGTGAGGCACCAGTATTCTTTGGCAAAAAAAAGGCTATAATCTTAGTTGATTTGCCTGACTTCTTTCAAGAGGGAATCCGATGCTATAGAGAAGGTTCTGTTCCATGTATCTACCAGACTAGTCTTGCTGGGTAGTGGGAGTGTTAACAGGGTCCATCATCATCATCATCATCATCATCATCACCACCACCACCACCACCACTATCTCCATCCTCTTGTGAGGAAAAACATGGGATTCCCACCACAATAACTTGGGTCTTATAAAAAAAGTGGACAGCAATGATTTTTCAGAATAAAACTTCTCTCTTGGGGTATCTGCGGCTGGATGCTTTGTGTACGTAGAAGCAGCTGCTCCAGAACTGGAAAACAAGCAGCCGTATTCATATGGGAATCTTGCCTAGTTTCACTGCTAAACATTTATTTGCTTGATAGGGATTCTGGGTTCCTTTTTCTAGCTTAACAAGAATGCTAGAAAATGTCACACGTAAGAATTGGACAATGACAAATGCATGATCTTACCAGACCAAATATATATATATATATATTCGTTGAGCTTCATTTCTTGTTGTTTAGCATATGTGTAAAAGCAAGTATTTCTGGAAACTGCAGAATTTTGGCTGGACTATGTTCGCCATTAAAGCAATTTAAAGTAACATTTTAAAAAATGCACACCAGCACAGCAGCAACATAATGAAATGGGAAAAACAGCCATTTAATAAATATCATCAAATGCCAGAGAGAGTAAGAAAATGTTAAAATCGATGATGAAAAGTGTTACAGCATGGATAGATGGAATAAATTGCTAGTAGGTTTCAGAGTGATTTGCAACAGATTGGCAATAATGTCTGAGATCCAGAAGTTTAACAATGGCAACAGCAGAAAGGCTATCCCTGCCCGAAGTTATACTGCTAAAAGTAAGATATAAGAAAAGCAGGACTGAATTTTTCATCTGAAAGGTCTGTAAACACTGCTCTTTTCTGGTACCCAGAACAAACCCCTAGGTTCTTAATTCATTACTTTTAGGTGTCCATCTTCTGTATGAACTCTGGTTGATGATTATGAGGGTTCTATTGTTTTAAAAAGTAGATCCTATAAATCTGTGGTGTGCAGTAATATCCAAATAAGAGCCTTCCTTATAAATACGAGACTATCAGAAATTGCTCCTTCCCATTGTCAAGTATGGGAATATCCAGGTTCAGTATTGGTATGCTGCTGGACATCAGTTGTTGGAAATATCAGACTCTTGTTGGATTAAGATGGATCAAGTGAGTTGAATATGAACCATCATATTCAACTCTTTGATTGGGAGAAGGCTCTGCCAGCCTTGGCTTTCATTTCAGTGGAGGAGGTAAAACAAAGGTTGTGTCTGTTAAATCACAGTAATATTATGCATATATATCCACCAAAATATTAACACGCAGCAGTGTAGTATTTCTAAAATAGTTATTACAGGATTAAATTCTCACAAGTATGTGTACATATAGCAAAACAGTTTGAGTTTAATTCACTCTACTGCTAAACTCAAATTGTTTTGCTATATGTACACATACTTGTGAGAATTTAATCCTGTAATATCTATTTTAGAAATACTACACTGCTGCGTGTTAATATTTTGGTGGATATATATGCATAATATTACTGTGATTTAACAGACACAACCTTTGTTTACCTCCTCTATACTGTATAGATATGACTTTTTGGATTTCATTTCAGTGGGGCAAAGAATCCATTCTGGGTTTTATTTCAAAATTTAAAGGAGGTATTTAAGAATATATTGCTCAGCATCTTGAAAAGCTCTTTTAACATTTGAACTGAAAGTCAAAGCCCTTCAGACTGCCCCATTAACATGAAAGCTGCCAGCTGTCACCAGGCCTTGGTTTGTGCCCTCTATGTTTTCATTTTATCTTTCATATTTAAAGGTTCAAGTATAAATTGAGTATCATTTATACAAACTGTTTGGGACCAGAATTCTTTTGGATGTTGAATTTCTCAAGGCTTTAGAATACAAATATTTGCACATCCTTAGTGAATGAGAGATGTGGGAAAAGGTGATTCCCCACTAGTGCCATTGTGACTCTATCCAGTGTCCATTGCATTTTTCCTGAAGGAGCCCTAACTCTATTTTTGTCAGAAATTTGACAGAGGAAAGAAAAGCAAGAGAGGACTCCGGTCCCTTCAGCTCCACTCACCCACAAGGCTGTGGCGCAGCTGGTTAGTAGTCAGCTGCATTAAATCTCTACTGACTGAGAGGTCATGAGTTTGAAGCCTGGGCCGAATTGAGTGCCCAACCATTAAATAGCTCCAGCTCGTTGTTTACCTAAGCAACCCAAAAGACAGTTGCATCTGTCAAGTAGGAAATTTAGGGACCGCTTATGCGGGGAGGCTAATTTAACTAATTTGTGTCACCATTAAAATGTCTAGCAACGTGCGTGCCGGAAGATGAGGAAGTACTCCATCAAGGACTCGGTGTCACAGTGGATGATGAAGCAGCAGCTCCCCCTGTGGCCGGAATTGAGTATACCTTCATAAAGCCAGAAGCTGGAAAAATGTTAAATAGCCTCTGTGTCTCTGTCTGTGTGTCATATGTCTAATGGCATTGAATGTTTGCCATGTATATGTACATTATGATCCACCCTGAGTCCCCTTCGGGGTGAGAAAGGTGGAATGTAAATACTGCAAATAAATAAATAAGGCCCCCAAAAAGGGGTAACGGCACTCCATGCAGTCATGCCGGCCACGTGACCTTGGAGGTGTCTACGGACAATGCCGGCTCTTTGGCTTAGAAATGGCACCAACCCCCAGAGTCAGACATGACTGGACTTAACATCAGGGGAACCTTTACCTTTACCTTAAAGCAGACATCCCAGATGCTTCCCTGGCTGTCAGCACACTTTCCTCTTCTCTTTCCTCCATCACATTTCTGATAATGGCAGAGCAAAGGCTCCTTGTGGAAAAACCCCGAGAGTGTTGGACGTGTGTCTTTCCCCAAAGAAGTGAGTGGCTGGTGGCAAAAAGTTTTGGTTTTCAACCTATTTCAGATTTCTAGATAAAGGACCTGAAGTGGAACCATACTGCTCAACGTAGAGCCTTTAAAAAAGAAAGACAGAGTAGAGGTTACAGTAGAGGTTTCAATTCACCACGCTGCCTCCGCAGTGAGAGCAGCAAAAGGTGCTCATTGGACACGCTTGATTTGTGAGTAGAGCTCTGTCCGCCTGGCTGTGATTTATGAGACGTGTCTCCTGACTAAGAAAGAACAGTTTTGCTTTTGTATATGCTGTTTTTTTTCAGCTGATTGTAACGTTGAAAGCATGTAGGAAGCACACCCATTGAGGAATTGTTGGTTAAATAGGCCACCCCCCTCCCCAAGCTTCTACTCATAATATTCTTCCCATGTTATCACATTTTTCATTGTCAAAGGTGACTCCAGAAGGGGTAAAGAGTAATTGAAGGCCATGCACTATGGTCTGGACCCATTTATTTATTTCTCTCGCTGGGAGGAGGAAGCAGTTGGGTATCATAGGGAATTCCTATTTCCTGGTCTCCTTCTCCCATATTTTTTATGGTTTTGCCACTTTCCGTGGACGTTAACATTTTTCTGAAAATAGTTGAAACAAATATTCTACTGAATTTCTTTCTGTGTTGAGATGCAAGCTGAGGCATGAAGGACTAGCATTCTGTAGGGAGATATCAAGAGAACCATAGATGTTATGCTTAAGAAATGCCAGAGATATTTCTCACTGCACAGATCTAGTAGGATTATTTCATTTCAAGTACCATGGTTACATTATATGTGATTCTGTGGTTGGGTGAAGCATTACAGCATACCTACCCTCCCATAAGAAGCCTCTCTACAAGCAATTACCCATTAAAAGCCTACTTAAACAGAGAAGTATTTGCCTGCTGATGGAAGGTGAGCGGCAAAGAGGCAGGCCAGCCTTCCTTGAAAATGTATATGCACACTCAGACAGCGGATGGAAGGCTTAATACAAATATAAAATTACAATACAATTGCAACATAAATTATCCTGATAGAATACCAAACAGTAGCAGCAGCATCAACAAACAAACTCAACATATAATCAAAATTTACAAAGATTTCAAACAATATTAAAACACACTTCTAAAAGCTTTGGAAAACAAAAAGGTTTTGATTTAGATTAATAAAGAATGAAGGAAGGAGCAATCTGCAAATGTTCAGCAAGGCAGTTCTAGGAATATGCAATAGTCAGCGGAAAAGGGTGAAACCAAACCGAAGAAGAAGAAACTCTTGGTTGAGTGAAAAACCCAGAGTTCCTAGAATATAGAACCCAAGCAAGTTTGTAAAAGGGAAATGAGGGCTAAAAGATAGGGGCATGATTCTCACCCTTGATGTGCAGTATGGTATAATTCTGTTGATAAAAAGGTAAAGGTTTTCCCCTGACATTAAGTCCAGTTGTGACCAACTCTGGGGTTGGTGCTCATCTCCATTTCTAAGCCTAAGAGCCAGCGTTGTCCATAGACACCTCCAAAGTCATGTGGCCAGCATGACTGCATGGAGCGCCGTTACCTTCTCACTGAAGCGGTACCTATTGATCTTCTCACATTTGCATGTTTTCGAACTGCTAGGTTGGCAGGAGCTGGGGCTAACAGCGGGCGCTCATTTCGCTCCCGGGATTTGAACCCGGGAGTGGGTCTGCCATGAAAGGAATGAAGAGTCCAGTTTCATAGAAGTAGTCTAATTGTGACACATGTCCCCTGAACGTCCACTCAGCCCTTGGGTCCTCAATGTGTCTTAGTCCTTCTGTAACATTCCCCAAATTACCAGCTGAAAAACTTTACTGATGGTTTTATAAACATTTGTGTACACTCTTGAGGTTCTGAATCACCAGTTTTAGAAGTCAGGAGTGTGCACAAAAATCTTCCCCACAATATAATGGCGAGTGTTCTGTCTTGTGTAGGAAGCCTCTGGAAAATGGCATACTTATAATTAATCAAATTTGGCTCTCTCCGCATTCTCTCCAAGCTTGGCTATGCTTACCCTTTCTGGGCTCGGATGAAAAGCAGGGAGATGCCAGTGGTAAAGCAGAAGTAATCTGAATGCTGTCAGGCAAAGCAGAAACAAAGCAGGTGTCACAGGACTATAATCTGATTTAATTACATTCTGGGAAGAAGGCAAATGCAAGTGTGTTTTTATATCTGTACACCTCAACAACTTTCAAATAGGCTAGATATGCTGAACAGCTTTTATTTTCAAGAATGCCTTTGTGTTATAGTTTAATCAAGAGTATAGTCAGCCCTCCATATTTGTAGGCTTTCTGGATTTGATTCATATGTTCTCTCTAAAAATCTCTAGGTCCCCCAGTTCAACCTTTTGGAAGCTGACAATAGGAGTTCCTAAAGAGGACATTTTTCTATGCATTTGTGTGTCCTCCATCTGTGGTTAACCACCAACAGATGTTTACCATAGAATTATGCTGGGAATCTAAAAATTCCTAGAGAAATCTTCTCTCGGATTAAACAAATTATCAATTCACTTTCATGAGGTTCCTGCACGCATAATCCTAGTGAATGTGGAGGGTTGGCTGTATTGTCCTTCACATGAAAGAAATTGCCTTGACAGTGCAACCTTATGCAATATACTGATTTCCTTTTCTCCCTCTCCACACCTTTGAACTTTTCTGTATCCCATATTTTACAAATATTGGTCCTGTCTGTTCTATGTGGAATAGCTATAATATTTTGACACAGGCTGAGGTTGAAATCATGCTTTCAGTGGTGCGATAAATCTTCTGGGGGGAAGTAAGACTGCTTTTAAAGGAGCTATCCAAAGTTCTGAAGTTATCTGAGATGGGATTGGCACCTTTGCTCTCTCTGTGTGTGTATCTGCCTTCACGTCACCTGTCAACTTATAGCAATTCCATGATTTCATATTGTTTTCTTATATAAGAATACTCGGAGGTGATTTGCCAATTCCTTCCTTTAAAAATGTAGTCTACAGCATTTGGCATTTGCTGGCAATATCTCATCAAAAGAGGACTGACCCTGCCTAGTTCCTTTTGGATATTTAGGCTAGCTCTCTTATATTTCAGACTAAAGCCTGGAGTGGAATCACTGCCCCATTGCTACTAAATAGATAGGACTGGGCAAACTATTCCCAGTTATTGCTGATTAGGTTGGAGAACACTAAAAATGGGGGCTGTTTTTGGTGACATCAAGTGTAATATGGAAATGTTTATTTTTTGAACTGCCATACCCAGCATTTTCCAGTCAACAGAATGTATAGTTGTGTGCCTGAGGACTTCTGGGAGCTGTAGTACAAAGAAGCAACTTTTTCATGGTCTACATGGGACTCACTGTCATGGTGTGTCACAGTTAGGGAACCTTGGTTGGACTCTGGAGCCCACATAGATTCAAATGCTGACAAGCAGTCCCTATCCATTCCTTCACTTTACCTATAAATGTAAGTTGGGTGATTTCCAAAAAGAGACTGCAAGGCTCCAGTGCTCTTTTCTCTTGAGAAACAGACCATGACAAGGCTGCTGTGAACTTTCCACCATCAAAAAATCTCATTTTTCCTGACACCTGAAAGCCCGGACAGGGTTGTGATGAGAGAGGTGGAAATAGGTGGTGGCAGAGAAAATGAGATTGCTTTATTATTTTTGTTTTGTTTATTTCATTTATATCCACATGCTGCAGTGGTTTGAGTAGTGGATTAGGCTTCTGGGAGGACAGGGCTCAAATCTCTGCTCAGTCCTGGAATCTCACTGTGTAACTTTTGGCAAATGACAATCTCTCAGCCTCAGGGGAAGATAGTGGCAAATCCCTTCTGAACAAATCTTGGCAAGAAAACTCCATGATAGAGTCCTCTTAGAGTTGCAATTCATTGAAAACAACTCGAAAGCGCAGTATGATAATAACAAGACCAATTGTTTAGTATTTCTAGTTTAAGCATGGTTTAATCACGTTTAAACTAGCAATATCTAGTGTGGATTATTATCTTGGAAAAATAGTTTGGAACAGTTTAAATTAGAAATAGCATAATATGTTGCTTGGCAGTGTGTTGCCTAACAAACCAGGCATAGTCCCATTCCCTGGAATCAGCTCCCCTGCAACCCAGCTATGATGGTTCCCATCCCCATTAACTAGTGATGCCTGTGAAATAGTTCAGGATTGTCTCTAAAATCTATGTGCTGTACTGAAGTGCATCTCAAGCTATCTAATGTAAGGGACTGGTGTTTTCTCTTCCCGCAGAGTATCAAAAACTGGTATTCTATTTGATCCCATTGGTTAAAGTTGTTAAAACCCAGTTCCATCTCATTAGGATAGTCAATGTTCTATATTATGACTATACTTGATCCAGAAGCACATGCACTGGAAGACCATGAGGTCATGAGTTCGAGGCCAGCCCATGGCGGGGTGAGCATCCGTCAAGTAAAAAATAAAAAATAGCCCCCGCTCGTTGCTGACCTAGCAACCCGAAAGATAGTTGCATCTATCAAGTAGGAAATAAGGTACCACTTATACAATGGGGAGGCAAATTTAACTAATTTACGACGTTGGAATGAGGAAGTGCCATCACAGTGGATGATGAAGCAGCTGCTTTCCCCTGTGGCCAGAATTGAACATCCCCTCAGGTTAAATTGCCTCTGCGTCTGTCTCTGTCTCGGTTCTATGTGTATATGGGCATTGAATGTTTGCCCTATATGTATATAATGTGATCTGCCCTGAGTCCCCTTCGGGTTGAGAAGGGCGGAATATAAATACTGTAAATAAATAAATAAATAAATCTAGAGAGGCCCAGAAACATTTCTTGGGGAAGGGAAATATTTTTAGAGTATGGGTAAGTGGAACCATGGATTTCAAACCCACGAATAAGAGGGTCATACTACATACTTCACTTTTCTTCTGACATGGAAGTCAAGGCATCTTGCTGCCATTCAACACAGAGAAGCTGCCAGAGAAATAACAGTAAAATCTGGGGTAGGTTCCTTGTCTATGTGATAGTGGGCTCATTGGGCAGCTAGCTGTCATGGAGACATGGACGTATGTAGTTATACTTGTGCAGCAAAGAAATCATTGTATGTCCTTTGGTATTCTGTTTATAATATACAATCTTCCAAAATAAATTCAAAGTCCCCACCCTCCAGTTAATGAAATTGCATGGCAGTCTAAATGCAATTTTAGTGACTTATTAACATCCATATAATTAACCTTAATTTCCTCAGCTGCTGTCTGTTAATTAAATTCATAGATAGGATTCAATCTGCCCTTTAAAAACAGAAAGTTCTTACTCCACCCCCACCCCCCAAGCCTGCATTCATTAGTAGACTAGTTTGTTTTGGGTATGAATAAAATATTGTTGATGCTATTGTGAATGAGTTCATCCCAAAGTACTGGCACACTTTGTAAACATATTAAGCTTGCATGTGATGCATTTGAATTAATGTAACAACTTGTGGAAAGGGCAAAATGTAGAATGGTAGCAGTTGTATGCTGAATCATTGGGAGTTTGACAGGCACTGCTGTACAAAATCGGCAAATATTTTATATATCTTTTTATCTGTGCTATAATTTGGAATCATAGAGCTGGAAGGGACTGGAAGAGCCATCTGGTTCAACTTCTACCATGCAGGTAGGCATGATTAAAATGTGTCCACCATCTTCACAGTCTATTCCACCTTTAAGCTGTTCTTACACTTAAGAAATTATTCCTTAATGTTTAGATGGAATTTCTTTTCTTGTAATTTGAATCTATTGCTTCATGTTCCGACCTCAATAACAGCAGAAAGTAAGTTCACTTCATGTTTTATTTAACATGTCACCCCTTGACCTTTTTTCCTCCAAGCTAAAAATACCAAACTGCCAAAATTATTGGGTTGCTGTGTTTTTTTTGGCTGTACAGCCATGTTCCGGTAGCATTCCCTCCTGACATTTTTCCTGCATCTGTGGCTTGCATCTTCAGAGATTCTGTTGGCAATGCCAGCCACTGATGCAGGCAAAACGTCTGGAGAGAATGCTACTGGAACATGGCCATACATACAGCATGAAAACCTCACAGCAACCCAGTGATTCTGGCCATGAAATCCTTTGACAACACATTGCCAAAAATAATTTCTCATAAGGTTTGGTTTCCAAACCCTTTTCCACCCTTTTCACCCTTCTCTAAATAGATACCAACTTGTCAATATCTTCTTTGATAACCAGGTCAGAAAACAATATTCCAGGTGAGGCCAGACAAAGCAAAATAGAGTGGCACTGCTGTTTCTCTCAATCTGGACACTGTGGTCCTGCTGATGCAGCCTAAAGTCCAGTTCAAAATGCAAATAGTCCAATTCAGAATTGATCCAGTTTTAAATGAAATTGGTTTGGACATGACAGCTGTATGCCTTAAATTAATTCCACCTTCTTCCAAATTGAACTTCATGGTGGTGATAAGTTGACCTGCATCTATATCACTGATGTATGACTTCTGTGAAGAACCTCTTCTTATCTGGAGTGTATACCAATAGTGGGCAGAGAAGGCAAGGGGTGTCAGAGTTTTATATTATTTAGGTCATTTCTTATGTGAAAGTGGATAAGTGTTTGTAAGAATCATGTCCTATCCATGTATGACCAGAGCAATCAAGACACCTGCTAAAGACTGAGTGCTATTAATAGAGACTGAATAAATCTTGAGTTAGTGATGGTGATGATGATGGTGTTGATGTTGGAAAGGAGCTGAAGAGAGTTTGAAGACGGAGAGTCTGGAAACCAGAGAGTTTGAAAGGTTGGAGCTTGAAAGCTTGAAGATAAGAAAATTTTGTTTCACCGTTTGAAAGCAGCTGATAAAAGCCAAGGACTTTTGTGTTTGTATATATTTTCATTTTGCTAAAAAACAGTTTGTTTTGGGTTTTCTCCTTGAACGAAGGGTGCAGCTTCTGCAGAAGGGGTTGAATGTTTGGAACCCCAGTTGGATAGCTGCGACAAGGAGAAGTGCCAGAAGTGGATCAGTCCATCTCAACCACCCCATGTTGTCAGGGTGTATCCATAACAGCTTGCACTGAGCTGTTTCATCCACCCCATGCCATAACTGTTGGGAGAGAGAGGATGGCTACACTCTCTGATAAGGGCCATCTGGACTGGGGGGAACTGGGAACTGTAGAGTGTTCTGTGAGAATGGAATGTAGCCATTTGAAAATAGATAGTGAGAGGGGTCATGGCACAGTTGGCAGGAACTGGTTAGAGCTGTCTTTCTATAGCCTTTGGTAAGAAGGAAATAAAGGATTTGCCTTTGTGAGAATGCTTTTATTTCAAGATCTGACACATGAACTGTTTCTTTTTCCCATCTTTTCTCACACCTCCATCCATTTCTTCTTGTCTGCCTATGGGCTGCCTAAGCTGGGAACTGATCACTTGGAAAGTACTTTGTGACATTGTTATTTATCCTCAAATCACCTTTGGCCTATGTCAGTCATATCACTGAGAAGTCATGATTGTCCCTTTTAACATCTGGCTCAGAATGGTTCACATAACCTAATATTCTGTATTATCCAAATACCAGGGGCTGTAGTCTATATTTCAGAGGAAGGAACTGAGGAAAAACTTCTGAAAATAGGTTAATAGCTGTCTTGAAAGCACATACACACATGCCATTTACTCAGAATCATTGCACTTGTGAATGTAAAGTTGGATTCTCTTCTCATCCAGCAACATAAAAACACATTGTTGATATTGTGGGTTATTATTATTTTTACTCAATTGGATTTCAGTGGATTTTATGATATAAAATGTTCCACGGAGAAATTAGTTTGATCGCTATTCAGCGTTTTATAATGCCTGAACTTCCATGCTTAAATCCAGTTATTAGTCCCAACTTGAGTAGACCCATTTATTTAATGAAACTTAAATACATGTTGATCTATGAAGTTCTTGCTGATTCAGATGGGATTTACAGTTGAATTCAGAGCTGGGCAACATACATTCTCATGGAACAGAGTAAAGAAAGGCTTAATACAGTGGGCCATTTCCTATCATTCTTGATTCCTTTGTACTATGTAATAAAGGTGGCGGCTATTTTTGTACGAATCTATTGACAATCAGAGCATGCTGTGACTTCTTTATATTATGTTTTGCTAAGAAAGAAATGAGACTTTTAAAGTTCTTTTTTTTTTTGCTTCTTTTGTTAGTTGGTTCATCTCAATAATTTCAACTGTAAACATTTCCTATCATTAGATTTGGTGAGATGTCCTTTAGACGTGGAATTTTCTTATTTATTGAAAGAGAACTGTAATTGACAAGTGACTGAAATTTAGGGGACATTGTTGACTAGTACAGATGGTAATATAGTGGATTCTAGAGTTGGAAGGGGGTTCATAGGCCACCAAACTCAACTTTCTGCTCAATACAGGCATTTCAACTGGAGCAAGTAAACCCCAGCCTCTTTCTGAAAATGTCAAGAGAAGTATTTAAAGAATGTGATCATGTCACCTCTCCTCTTCTCTCCACAAAGCTGAATGTGCCAGATCCCTCAACCTTTTGATTTACTCTTTAGATAATGATGAAGCTGGCCCACAACTGAGGTTGTATTTACTGTAGAAACAGGATGAACAATTTGTACTAACATTTAAAGACTGGAGGCCGTGCCAATATGAACAGTTAATTGGGGAAGGAATCGTTTTCTTGTATTGAATTGTCTTGTAACAATATACAACTTTTTTTTCCATGCCAGGACTGCACGTTTAGGAAAGATCTAGGAGGAAGAACAAATGGGGTGGGCGGGCAACATTTGACAACCATTTCCAAACAGGGTGCTAGGGCACATTGGCACGCCATGACAAAACTGCTAATATGCTGTGAAAAAATAAAGTGATGGTAATTAAAGTCTCCTGTCAGGCCACCCAGCCTGCTGTGCTTCTGAATGAACCCCTGTTGAGATGCATTTCTACACATAGTGTAACCCGATGCTTCAGCCACTCCTTATAAAAAGATGTGACAGAATTATCCACTCTGAAAAGATTATTGTCTGCAGCAGTCCTTCGTAAGTATGGGCTTGCCAGTCATGATGCATATTCAGAATAGTGATTCAATTAGAGACATTTTGGATTGGCACCATTGAAAATACCATATATACAGTAGAGTCTCACTTATCCAACGTAAACGGGCCGGCAGAACGTTGGATAAGCGAATATGTTGGATAATAAGGAGAGATTAAGGAAAAGCCTATTAAACATCAAATGAGGTTATGATTTTACAAATTAAGCACCAAAACATCATGTTATACAAAAAATTTGACAGAAAAAGTAGTTCAATACACAGTAATGCTATGTAGTAATTACTGTATTTACGAATTTAGCACCAAATCCAGAATGTTGGATAAGCGAGTGTTGGATAAGTGAGACTCTACTGTACTTGTGTATGAGTTGACTCCATGTATCAATCGAGGGCAGGTTTTGAGGCCAAACTTAAGGATTTTGTTATGATCAACAAAGTGTAATTCTGCAAAGAGAGAAAATGCTAGCATGCCCCCAGAGGACCAGCTGCCCTGACTACTGCCATTTTCCTGCTCAGCCATTCAAAAAGACCAGAAACAGCTTTGTGAGATTAAATGAGGTTGGTGCTTCTTTCAGATTCTCCCTCAATGAACTCAGCTCTTGCCTTTCATGTCAGAGAAGGTAGTGGTTTCCCTTTTTCTTTTGAAATCAAGAGTTACATTACAATACAGTAGAGTCTCACTTATCCAAGCTAAACGGGCCAGCAGAAGCTTGGATAAGCAAATATCTTGGATAATAAGGAGGGATTAAGGAAAAGCCTATTAAACATCAAATTAGGTTATGATTTTACAAATTAAGTACCAAAACATCATGTTATACAACAAATTTGACAGGAAAAAGTAGTTCAGTACACATTAATGTTATGTTGTAATTACTGTATTTACGAATTTAGCACCAAAATATCATGATATATTGAAAACATTGACTCCAAAACTGGCTTGGATAATCCAGAAGCTTGGATAAGCAAGACTTGAATAAGTGAGACTCTACATTACTTACATGGACATATGGAAAAGTCAGCCCAGGTTTTTGGTTCAGTTTTTCATGGCAGTAGAATAATGGAGCCCCAGTAGTGCAGCGGTTAAACTGCTGAGCTGCTGAACTTGCTGACTGAAAGGTCTGCGGTTTGAATTTGGGGAGTGGGGTGAACTCCCATTGTTAGCCCCAGCTTCTGCTGACCTAGCAGTTCGAAAATATGCAAATGTGAGTAGATCAATAGGTACAGCTCCAGGGGGAAAGTAATGGTGCTCTATGCAGTCATGCCGGCCACATGACCTTGGAGGTGTCTAGAGACAACACCAGCTCTTTGGCTTAGAAATTAGATGAGCACCAACCTCCAAAGTCAGACATGACTAGACTTAATGTCAGGGGAAAACCTTTACCTTACCTTTTCACTAAAATCTCTAGACTTATATATACAGGAAGTAATCATTTACTGTTTGGTCCAAAGAGATATGGATGTTAAGCTGTAAAATGTATTTAATATTTTTGTTATACAAGTCCATCAAGGATCAAGAACATGATATATGGCAAGGTTAACCCCTGTCCTGTTCATATTTCTCATCCAGATGTTATTAGTCCTGGATCCAATAGAAGCTACCCCCTTGAAGCTAATAGCATCTTGTGGGGCAAAGACAAGAGATTTTAAGTAGACTGTGATGGAGGGGAAATGTGATACTGCTTAATACTTTTTTTCTTCCAAATGTTATTGATAAAAGTGTGTGGGGGGGGCTTAGTTGTAGTGCTTCAGTATTTTGGGATGTAAATATATTCAGAGTGAAGCATGATGATAATTTCTAGTCAAGGGGAAAAGCCACCAGAAGGTATGTGAACTGCTGGCATTCAGAATTTGTTCTGAAAGAACATTATTGCAAATGAGATCTGTTCATATACAGAGGCTTGTGTGATACAACCAAGAACGAGATGGCTTTGTGGAGGATTTTAAAGAGTGGTTTTTGCCTTGTGGCTCTCAGTCACTTGAAGGTTTTTTTTTTCTCCCTTGGCCCCCAGGCTTGGGGACTTTTGCCAGTAGCATTGTGGCAGCAGAATTATTTGCAAATGTATCTCGACATCATATGCTTGTAGTCCGGAAAGGTTTTGCGAAATCATGCCCCAAGTGAGCAGCTGCCAAAGGCTAGGTACAATGTGCTGGATTCCTATTCTCTGTTTTCAGTTCCCAGCTGAGTTTCCTTTTTCTTTCTCAGGAAAAATTAGGCTTCCTACTTAGCCTTTGAGATGAGAGTTTGTTTGTTGCCCAGTCACAGGCAGTATTGTATAATTGTCCTGGCACACACTGTAAAAAAAGAAAGCTTTCCTTGCAGTCAGAGATAAACTTACCACCTAGACGGAGGAATTAGACACTCTAACTGGAATGTTACCATTTTGTATGATTATCAGAATTTGAGGGTGCAAACTCCTAAGGAAAAAATAATCCAAAGGACCCCCCTCCCCCCCCCCATTGTTGTGAGCAACTATGATTTGTATTGGTTGCAACCCAGTTAAGCTATTACAGGGAATCTCTCCCCACTCTTCTATAAAAGGTAAAGGTTTTCCCCTGATGTTAAGTCCAGTCATATCGGACTCTGGGGGTTGGTGCTCATCTCCATTTCTAAGCCGAAGAGCTGGCGTTGTCCGTAGACACCTCCAAGGTCATGTGGCCGGCATGACTGCATGGAGCGCCGTTACCTTCCCGCCAGAGCTGTACCTATTGATCTACTCACATTGGCATGTTTTCGAACTGCTAGGTTGGCAGGAGCTGGAGCTAACAGCGGGCACTCAAGCCGCTCCCGGGATTTGAACCTGGGACCTTTCGGTCTGCAAGTTCAGCACTTTACCACTGGGGCATCCACTCTTCTATATGAACTGTAAATCCCAGAGTCATAGAACTATAAGTCAACACATGGGTCACCTTTATCCTAGAATTGGAAACATAGGGATCTCACAACATGGTTTAAATAAGACAGAGATTACTAAAAATATAGTAACCAGAGTCCTGTTGATTCTGCACACTTGTGCTCATACTTTTCCTGGGGTTAGGCATCACTGGCAAGAGCAGACAGGCAAAAGGTGCTGGCTCTGGGCCACCTATTTCTCCAATGTCATTGCAATCCCAGTCTTGTTCCTTCTGCCACTATGACCCATACTGGTTTAATTACACTAGTGTAGTGCCCCAATAGTATTCCTACCCAGTATTATAATATTAACACAAGGTTCAGGTTGTTATACTAAAACAACAGCACATTAGCAACACAATAATGGGGGAACATCCCATTTAAAACCTTTTCCTTAATTAATCAATTGCCAAAAACCTACCCTAATAAAACAACAACATAGGTTGCATCTACACTGGAATGAATTCTGTTTGACACCACTTTAACTACCATGACTCCATGGTACAGAATGACTGGAGTTGTAGTTTTGTAATGCCTGTGGCATTCTCTGCCAAATTATGTTAGTGCCTCACCAAACTATAACTCCCATGATTCCACAGCATTAAGTTATGGAAATTAAAGTGGTGACAAACTGCATTCATTCCGCAGGTGAAGATGCACCCCATAGTTTACCTTAAAAGGAAATTCCATGGTCTAGGAACCATGCTTAAGAAATCCACTCATAAATTTTCACTAAATGTGCCTGAGAAGGATCTCTATAGCAGACCTAAAAACTGTTAAGACTCATATAGAGAAAACAGTACTTCAGATGGCTTCAACCCAAATTGAGTAAAACTTTTATTGATCATATTCAGCACTGTGAATGTTAGCATCAGGGGTGGGTAATGAAACTCAAGGTCAGAAGTTAATCGTACAGCCAAAGCAAGATAGAGTCGTGCTAAAGAGAAATCATTCTCAATCAAAGAAAGGAAACATTATCACAGTATTCTGACCCATCATTCACTAACTTACACTTTCTGTTAGTCATAACAGCAATCTGAAGTATAAGGAAAAGTTTAAACATAAGTAGCTTTTAGGAACTGCCTGCTTCATAATTTTCCATTATGGCTTTTTGAGTGATGTTGCATGACAGGGTACTATAGCTTCAGTGTCCTCCCTGTGATTTGCCACATGTTGTATGCAATCGCTAGGTAGATTTTGCAACACTGCTATAAATGCTTTGCTCAGAAGCTGTGTTAACATCTGAGCCAGCACAATATCATGAAATAAACCAGGGGTCCCCAAACTAAGGCCCAGCCCTCCAAGGTCATTTCCCTGGCCACTGCTCTCAGTTTTAGACTTAGGTTTGCCCAAAGTCTGAAATGACTTGAAGGCCCACAACAACAACAGCAACAATCCTAATTAACTTGACTATCTCATTGGCCAGAAGCAGGCCCACACTTCCCATTGAAATCCTGATAGGTTTACTGTACGTTGGTTAAAATTGTTTTTATTTTTAACTATTGTATTGTTTTTTCATTTACTAATATTGTGCTATGGTAATAATAGAATATATTGTGTATACATATTTATTTCAATTATTTATACCCCGCCCTTCTCACCCGAGGGGACTCAGGGCGGAGTCCTGAATATTAATGCTAATATTATAATGTCATACAATATAATACTAATAATAATGCAACATAATAATATTAATTATACATTATATATGAAATGTAATATTACTAATATTATTACAGTATAGTGGTATAGTACAATACAGTAATATCTAATGCTAATATTGTGCTATGGTAATAATAGAATATATTGTGTATACATATAATATTGATACTAATATTATAATGCCATACAATATAATACTAATAATAATGCAACATAATAATATTAATTATACATTATATATTAAATGTAATAATACTAATATTATTATAGTATAGTGGTATAGTACAATACAGTAATATCTAATGCTAATATTGTGCTATGCTAATAATATAATATATTGTATGTACATATAATATTGATACTAATATTATAATGTCATACAATATAATACTAATAATAATGCAACATAATAATATTAATTATACATTATATATTAAATATAATATTACTAATAATATTGCAGTGTAGTGGTATAGTACAATATAGTAATATATAATGCTAATATTGTGCTATGCAATTAATATAATATATTGTATGTACATACAACTTGTAAGCTGCTCTTGAGTCCCTTTGAGGCGAGAGAGGGCAGGGTATAAATGTAGTAAATAAATAAATGTTGTTGGGAGGGGAGGGGGTTTGCACTACAAATAAGACATGTGCAGTGTGCATAGGAATTTGTTCGTATTTTTTTCCAAGTGATAATTTGGCCTCTCAAAAGTCTCAGGGACCATGAACCGGCCCTCTACTTTAAAAGTCTGAGGACCCCTGAAATAGACTATAGTCTTCCATTCACTTATGTCTGCATTCTTGAAACCAAATCTAGGCAAGTTTCTCCTTCAGTATCTATAGTGTGTATGTGTGTGTGTGTGTGTGTGTGTGTGTGTGTGAAGATTCCTTCTTCAGCCTCCTATGGTCTGGATGATGTTGGAAAATCATTAGATCTTGGACCAAAGCACTGGGTGAAGCTTTTGCAAAAGTCACTTGAGTAAGAAACTTTGCATGCCTACTTGCCTCCTTTCTCTCTTAATTTTGCAATCCCAAAGGATAAAAGAAAGACCATCTTTTCTGGTTTAGCTTCTCTCTGGATCTTTTTTAAAAGAAACTCTCTAATTGTTTTGGTCTTCGGTTATTCTTTATTATGTTGCAAAATCTGAAAGTAGCACTTTCAGGTTCCCTCCTCACTGTACTAGGCAATGCCTGACAACAAATAAAGAAAAAGATTTTGCTTACATTTTCTACATCCAGAACTTTTTAATGACCAGATTTAAATTCTAAAGGTACTCCGAGAATAATTTCCAATTACATGGAAATTCCTGTTTGTTCTTTACTCCTTTTTGTTCTTTCTGCTTAATGATACAGCAACTGCAAAGGTATTATTTCTTTTTAAATATACACAGGCAGCTGACTGTGAGGCGGCTGTTTTATTCAGAGACACCCCACGGTTGAGCCATCTGAATAAGAACCAAGCTGGTTTATAAACAACCCCATGCTGTGCAGAATGGAAAATTAATGATAGATAAATTATGTTAGGTCTGGGCACAAACAGGATGTTGGGACCTGCATGGATCTTGTGATCTTGCCACAAAGGTTAAGAAAGTTATGTCAGATCCAGAAACCAGCTTTATGAGAAACTTCTTTGAAACTTCCATGAAAATGAAAGCATCCTGAAAGCTCTGAAAATAAGTTTGAAATTGAGCTGGATTATCTTGCAAGTGGGTGTGTGGTAGGAAGCTTTCTGATAGGCAGATGTTACACTATGTCTGTGTTTGGCATACCTCTTTGTTTCTCTGTCATGATTAGCAGAGTCAAAACAAAACAAGTAAAATGATTCAAATGGATAATGGGTTCAGCCAGTAGAATTCCCTTTGGTGCAGAACATTTATTATTTCATCCATGTAAAGGCAAACCCTTTCTGATGATGAACTGAAAAGGCTTGGCCCCCTTTAAACCGGTTTCAGAGGCAAGGAGATGATACAACAGACTTTATTTTGCAAAACAAAAGATCTGCAGGCAGCATGGAAAAGAAGTGCCACCAGAAGACACAGTTTGGTTGGGCTTTATAGGATCTCCAAGGACATTTCATACCTCCCAGAATTCTTCTGTTCCCATGCCCTCTTTTTCTTTCATCTTGTCTTTTTCTTTCTTCCTCCTGCACATGGCAATTTTGATCAGATGCTTATCAAAACAGTTCAGGAAAGCAAATGTCCAAATTATGATCATTCAATATATCAATATACCATCTGGACCTTTTGAAGCCTCAGTTTGGCCCAGTCGATCAAAATCAAACTACAGTAGAGTCTCACTTATCCAACGTAAACGGGCCGGCTGAACGTTGGATAAGCAAATATGTTGGATAATAAGGAGAGATTAAGGAAAAGCCTATGAAACATCAAGTTAGGTTATGATTTTACAAATTAAGCACCAAAACATCATGTTATACAACAAATTTGACAGAAAAAGTAGTTCAATACGCAGTAATGCTATGTTGTAATTACCGTATTTATGAATTTAGCACCAAAATATCATGATATATTGAAAACATTGACTACAAAAATGTGTTGGATAATCCAGAATGTTGGATAAGCGAGTGTTGGATAAGTGAGACTCTACTGTACATTAAAATGTCATTTTTAATCCCTGCATCCAAGACTGCTATCTCTTGGGGCTTTATTACCCTACTTGTGGCTTGACATGCCCAGACCGCCAATTAATCCCTTTTTGGCCTGTTTGTTGCTGGGTTCTGTTTCCTTGCTTCTGTTTTATTGTCCTGTCAGTCTGTTTTCTTATGGCAGATTCGAATACTAAAGACTTAGGCTATTTATTTGATCAAACTATTCTTCATACTATTGCTATTTATTAATCTAATTAAATCAAATTAAATAGGTGTCCCTTGTCCTCTTCAGAACAGAAATATGAATTTTATATAAATTTTATATAAAAATGTAGATGTAAAAAAGAAAAAAATAATAAAAAGTATGATGAACAGAAATTATCTGTGATCAGCAGAAGATCCAACGTAAGAGCATGTCCCTGCCTGGTGAGAGGAATGGGAAAGTCAGAGGATGAAGATGAGCATGACATGGAGAATCAACACAAGCCCATAATTTGGAGATTTCCCATGACTAATACAAGACGAATGCTCTAGCAGTGTTACCATGAGTTAATCATCATCTTATCCTTTGACCCAGTGCATTGGATTTTCTGATAGCGCCTGTCCTTGCTTTAGGTTTAGAAAGCATTCTCAGCCTTGACACATATCAATTCTTCTAACTTGGGTAAGGCAGAAATAAATTGATCTCCAACAAGTTATGCATTTGCAATACCACTGAACTATGGCACTTCTTGCAACACTTCTTATTTCATTCTGGGCAGCAGCCACACAATCTGTTAATGGTCAGAAAAAGAAAAAGAAAAGTCTCAATATACTGGAGCCTCTTTTAACTCCAGAGGAAATTGTCAGCTCCAACGCAAGTCAAGGCATGTCATTTCCCCTTGGGGTACTTTCTTTCTTCTTTTTTCCTTCACAGGGAGGTGAGATTAAAGATCTGGAATTAGTTGGTTCATGTGGAGAGGCGAGAACCTGCCAACGTAGACTGGCTTTGATTATCCCACGATGTGTTCAAAAGGGGCAGAGGGGGGAACACACATGGATGCTTGTATGCCAGCAATTTCCTGCCTTAAATTGTTTTGTGCAGGCTTCTTCTTGAATGCTGGCAGCTTTCTGCGGCTTGGTGAAGCTTCTATTTCAGTTTTCAGCAAGCAAAATGCAATCTGAATGGGAGGTTGCACAATGGGAACTCTTAGCTTAGGGTGAGCATCCCTAATTTGGAATTCCAAAATCCAAAATGTGTCAAAATTGCTCACATGGGTGGCTGAGATAGTGGCATTTTTGCTTTTTGATAATTGAACATAAAAACTTTGTTTCATGCACGAATGTAACACAAGTATACTACAAAATGACCTATAGGCTACTAGTGTAAGGTATATGCAAAACATAAATACATTTTATATTTAGACTTGGGTCCCATCTCTTAGGATAGCTCATTAAAGGTAAAGGTTTCCCCTGACGTTAAGTCCAGTCATGTCTGACTCTGGGGGTTGGTGCTCATCTCCATTTCTAAGCCGAAGAGCCGGCATTGTCCATAGACACCTCCAAGGTCATGTGGCTGGCATGACTGCATGGAGTGCCGTTACCTTCCCGCCAGAAGAAGTAGATCTATTGATCTACTCACATTGGCATGTATTCTGCTAGGTTGGCAGAAGCTGGAGCAACAGCAGGCGCTCACTCCGCTCCCCGGATTTGAACCTGGGACCTTTTGGACTGCAAGTTCAGCCGCTCAGTGCTTTAACACACTTCGCCACCGGGGCTCCTTAGATATCTCATTATGTATATGTAATATTCCAAAATCGGGGGGGGGGGGGGGGGAGATCCAAAATGAGAAACACTTCTAATCCTGAGCATTTCACATAAGAGATACACAACCTGTATAGTGAATCAGAGAAGAGAGTGCAGTTATTCCCTCTTTTCTACTATAACAGATCTTTGTGAAAAGAAAAAGCTGGAATAAATCATGGGAAAACATCAAGGGATACAAGTGAAAGATGGTGTCTGGGATCCTGTGTTGAGACCCGGCAATCAGGCAGTAAAAACTTTGGTTGGAATTCAGTATGAAACATATATGTACACAAGTAGACTTACATCTGCAGCTTCAAAACATTCATATACATCAAGGGGCTTCCACAATATAGATCATGATCCTCATTTACAAACATCAATGCCTTCAGGTTCACTCCTTTCCCCCTTGCAAGAGACTTAGTGTCTTTTGCAGCAAATTTTGATCTACTGCTCCTTATCTTGTACTTTGCTACTGTGACAGATGATGATTCACTTAAATGCTACATCTTCCTTGCTTACCCCTTGCAGCAATTTCATATGATGTACTTGCACCTTGATAATAGTGAATGGTTATTTGCTTTGTCATTATCAATATGTCTGAATGGTGTCTCATATTCTTTTGTTTTTGAATCGTACTTTCCTTTCAACAAAAAGAAGTTTGAAATGTCTAACAGTTCTAGAATAACCTAAAAAGCACAGGATGCACACACTAAGGAACATACCATTCCTGTTTGCAGTGGCATACTCCTTGAAATGTATTCCTCATGAAATAGCTTTGTTGGTATGAATATATTTTTTTAAAAGACAGAAAGGAACGAAATAGAGATCTGTGACACTTTTAAGACCAGTTTATTTCAGCATAATCCCAGATGCCATGAAAAAAGGGGGCTGTAATGTTTATAGTGAAATAAACCAACCTTTTCCTTTCTTTATGTGTTGTATTCAAAATAGCCATCCAAATTTTATGCTGTGTTGAAGAATTGGACTTGATAAAGTTACATGCCTATTCCTCTTATGGATGCTGAGATTTCCAGTTTAGGAAGGGTTACTTAGTAGTAATAAGAGGTAAAATTATAATGAAACCATATGATATGTCAGTATTGGACCCACAGTATTACTCATGCTTTCTGGCTTGACAGATTTCCCAATTCCAAAATAATACATACTTAATATTTAATAGAAATTGGGTGCTGGTATAATCTGAATGGGGCAGGTAGGTTGCAAAATATTGTTCTTCAAGACTCATTTTTTTAAAAACACAGAGAATGTGCATTTTGCACATTCCTACTCGCTTTGCTTCTTCAATGACAAATAGGATTGGAGCTCTTCTTTCAGAGACTCAAAGATGCAGGTCTACAAATCCCAGGATTCCAGAGGATGGAACTATTTATTTATTTATTTATTTATTTGCACCACTTTTACCCCGCCTTTCTCTCCGAGGAGACTCAAAGCGGCTTACAGTAAATAGGCAAAAATTCAATGCCTAAAAACAATGTAAAAACAACAATTCATATAAAACAATCTACAAAACAACAGTTCATATAAAACAGATACCATTACAAAATAAAATCACATTATATAAAATTTTAAGAATATCCAAGATTAAAATCCATTCATCCAGAATCCTCAAGTCTTCGTACAGGTCATGTAAAGTCCATGTTCTCATTCATTAAAAGCTTGCGTGCGCAACCATGTCTTTAAGGCTTTCCTGAAGCCTAGGAGAGTTGGTATCTGCCGTAACTATGGCATTTAAAGTAAAATCACAGATCTATTGTGTAATGTGAATGAACCCTTACTTTTCAACCATAGAAAGAGTGTGAACTGTGGCATAAGCAGGCACCAAGTGGAAATTGGAAACCAAATGGTAGAAGGAACACATCAAAATCCAGTAAAGCTTATCCTTACCAGGCAAGATTCCAGACTTAAAAGGAAGCCTTTAAGTCTCTTCCTGTTGGGGAGAATCAATAGCCGGAATAGATAGATGGAATTATATCACTACTTGGGAATTTTTTATTACCTAGAGTGGAGGTAAATAAACCTCAGATTTGTTGGCTCTTTTCTGGTCCATAGAACCATAGGATCAAACCTCCAGAGCATTACAGATGTATATCACCTGTAATTAAAATTCTGAACCCTTTGATTTTTTTTAAAAAAAAATCTATTTTAATGATTTTATTCAATTTTAATTTTTAATACCAAAACTGCTAGAATTAGAGCTAGAGTCTGTATTCCTTCCACACAAAAATACCATCCTGTTTCCTCCCCAAACTTTCTTCATGCCAACAAAATAGTTTCAGTCTTCTGAGCAGTTGTATAGTGATTTTTTTGCTGCTGTTGTGAAATACAGCACTCTATAGCAAATGTCCCAGAAATGGTTTCTTCCATTCAGCCACCCATCCACACATCTTCAAGGGCTAAAATCAATATTTCTGTTGGTGCTTAGGGAGGAGTCTTTGCTTCTGAAACCCTGACATCCCATCTTAAAGCTATGGTTGTGATTTAGATGAGGGCACTGCCCAGTTAACTGCATCTTATGCATTTAATGCAGCATGTAATTTAACCATGAGTAAGATTAATGTGCACAGTTACTCCAGTCCATACTTGTGAATCAGCCAGCTGTTTCTTAAGAATTTCAGTGTACAAATCTAGTTCGGAGTCACTCCTGTGATATCAGTTTTAGACACTGGAGTGTCTATAAGGCACAAATGGGCAAAGTGTGTTACTCCATGTGTGCTGTAGAATTGAAACTCCCAGAGACCCTACACAGAGTAGCTAGAGATGGAGAATGCTGGAAATTGCAAGCCAAAAACAGTTGGAGGAAAACATCTTTGCTGTGAGAAAACAACTGAGTAGCAGATCTAATAGAAACATTATAACGAAAAGCCATGATACACCAGTGTTGTACCCACACTATTATTCATGCTTTCTAACTTGACAGATTTCCTAATTTTAAAATACATATACTGAATGCTCTTAATCATAAAATTAATATATATTAGGAGTGAGTATAATCTGAATGGGAGCAAAATGAGATGGTTCTTCAAGATTTTTTTTTTGTGTCAGGAGCAACCTGAGTTGCTTCTGGTGTGAAAGAATTGGCTGTCTGCAAGGACGTTGCCCAGGGGACGCCCGGATGTTTTGATGTTTTTACCATTTTTGTGGGAGGCTTCTCTCATGTCCCCGTATGGAGCTGGAGCTGATAGAGGGAGCTCATCTGTGCTCTCCCGGGGTGGGATTCGAACCTGTCAGCCTTCAGGTCAGCAACCCAACCTTCAAGTCACAAGGCTTTAATCCACTAGGCCACGGGGGCTCCTATTTCTTCAAGATTAATTAAACAAACACCTGAGAGCATTTTTTATTTTGCATATTCCTACTTGCTTTGTGTCCTCAACCACAAATAGGATTATAGCACTTCCTTCAGAGGCTAAAAGAGACAGCTTTGACAATTCTACAGCTTTTTCTTTGACCTTGGGAGAGAGCCTTTCAAAAAAAATCAGTCCTATCTCCCCTGTGCCTCAACAGAAGCAAGATCATGCCAAAGTGGCAAGGATATTGATGGTCTGAACGTGCACTATACTGCATATTGGATTGGCACTGCCATGGGTATTGGAATTTAATTAACTATCATTGCTTTAATGACCTTTCTGGACCAGACATCAGTTAGTTGAAAAACCATGCATACTATTCCCCCTTCCCCTTATTCTGTTGTTTTCTCACTTTCAAAATTCTACAAGGCACAGATGTATACATTTATATTCTGCAGTTCTTTGCTAGTAATAATGATGATGAGAACCACAACAACAACAACAACAATGGAGCTCTATTTGTAATTTATAGACAATCCATCAAGTACTACAGTGTTCCCTCACTTATCGCTGGGGTTAGGTTCCAGGACCACCCGCAATAGGTGAAAATCCGTGAAGTAGGGACACTATATTTATTTTAATATTTATACATTATTTTAGTAGTTATACACTATTTTAAGTCTTTATCAACCAATCGTGTGTTTATAAATCGCCTCCTTCCCCTCCCGTTGCTACTTGGGCTCCTTTTCTCTTCCTTTGGCTTCTCCTTCCTCCCTTCCTTAGGCTGTAAATTGAAATTTTTTATGAGTTTTAGAGTTTATTGAAAAACTGCGAAAAAGCGAATCCGCAAAAATGAACCGCAAAGTAGTGAGGGAACACTGTATGTACAATAATGGTGAGAATCCCAATAGGTTGGACCCAGATTAAATTTGTTGGGTTTGGGTCCCATTTACACTGCTGTGTATTGCAATTTGAAACTGCATGACGTGGTCAGTGTAGACTCATGAACTGCATTATATGAATCTACACTGATCATAAAACGCAATTCCAAGTTGCCTTGTATGGCAGTGTAGATGAGGCCTTGGTTTCCACTGGAATCAGTAGAGCTCAATAGAAAGATTTTATCTCCCAGATCTAGCTTTTGGGAGGTGGTTAGATTAGAAATGGGTGCTCCATCACTGGGTCTCTGCTACTGGTGGGATCCACCATTTTCCCTGTGAAAAGCTCAATGGGCATCACTATGCTGTTGATGTTCCTGCACATAAAGATTGAGAGACTGTACATGACTAGGCACTTGCTTGTATACTTATTTCCCCTTCTGCTGTAGTAAGATATATTCTAAGTAGCTATATACAAGACTGCACGGTTAACTCAATTACTGAATGATGTTATATGCCACCAAGTCAACTTTGACTTAGGTGACCCTATCCTTGAACATCTGAACCCTGCTCAGATCTTGCAGATATAAGGCCATGACTTCTTTGATGCAATCAATCCGCCTGCAATGTGGTCCTTCTCTTTGCTTGCTACCTTCACCTGATCAAGTATTATCTTCTTTTCCAGTGAGTTGTATTGTCTCAAGATATACCCAAAGTGTGACAGCCTTCGTTTAGTTTCTGGTGAAACATCAGTCTTGACTTGTTCTAAGACCGACTCATTTGTCTTTTTAGCAGTTGATGATATTATAAATCTTGTTTCTTCCTGTCAGCTTTCTTCAGAGTCCATCTGACATAGACAAAAATAAGAAATAATATGACATTCATTATTCCAACTTTGGTATTTAATGATATCCCAATGATGAGTATGTTATCTAGTTTCTTCATGGCTACCTGTCTGAGTCTTCTTTTGATTTCTTGACTACAGTCTCTATTTTGGTTGATGATTGAGTCAAGATATAGATAATCTTTAACTACAGTAGAGTCTCACTTATCCAACATAAACGGGCCGGCAGAACGTTGGATAAGTGAATATGTTGGATAATAAGGAGAGATTAAGGAGAAGCCTATTCAACATCAAATTAGGTTATGATTTTACAAATTAAGCACCAAAACATCATGTTGTACAACAAATTTGACAGAAAAAGTAGTTCAATATGCAGTAATGCTATGTAGTAATTACTGTATTTACAAATTTAGCACCAAAATATCACGATATATTGAAAACATTGACTACAAAAATGCATTGGATAATTCAGAACGTTGGATAAGTGAGACTCTACTGTATTTAAGTTTCTTTGTTGCCCACTTTAATGCTATATAAACCATCTACAGTCATTTTTTTTGTCTTTCAACCCTAAATTTTCACTTTCTTCCTCGGCCTTCAATAGATGTTCTTCCAAGTCTTTGCTATTTTCTGCAAGTAATGCAGTGTCATCTGCATATCTTAAATAGTTTATAGTTCTTCCTCCAATTTTTATGTTTTCTTCCTCTGGATTTAATCCTGCTTCCTATTCTTCATATAGACTAAAACAGGTAGGATGATAAATGCAACCTTGTCTGACCTCTCTTGTCAATGGGAATCCATTCTTATTCTTCTGTAATGTATCCTGACAGTGGCCTATTGTCCAGAGTATAGGTTACATTGCAGGACAATTGGATATTGTGACTCTCTTATTTCTTTGAATAGTAATAAATAATTTGTTATTTTCGTTATTTGATCTCATTTTGTTCCCTCAGTTCCCCTGTGTATCATTAATTATGTTGCTAATTGCTTACTCAGCCTGAGTATTCAGATAGGCAGTTTTGTCTTCCAACAATAATGCCCCATCCAAATGTAGGAGAGGTCAAGGATATTGCAGTGATTCAGCAAAGGTCTCTGTGTAATCCACCTCTTGAAATCCCAGAGGGAGCAACATGCAGTGGGAACTGGGTTTCAGAAATGCTGATCTTGGAATTGAAGTTAGTGAAAGGCTTGACAGAGCTTTCAAAGAGGACCACAAACTTTGCTACTGTCAGCTTATTTGAATACTAAAGCTTTTCTCTAGTGAAAGGTTAGGATAGTCAAAAGTAGGGATGCTTTGTGGTAGGAATTTTGCCCAGAAACAATAAGATTCCCAACATTTTCTACATGAGACTTCTCTTTCATAGGTTTTTTTTAATGCCCTGTTTACCTCTGCCATAGATCACACTTTGGCTGTTAGTGACTTCATTGTTAGTTTGTGTTGAATCCATTCTGAGGTTAGCGAGAATCTCAAAAGAAATGAGCAAAATGTGGAACTCTTTTGAGGATATATTTCATCACCTTGGAAGGCTTCTTGAAAGTTCAGTGACATGAAAGACACCTTCTGCCATTGAAACCTGGTGTGTTATTCACATTCCCTTCTGAAAATAGCAGGGCTTTTTGCTTCCTGAGATTGGCAGTGGGGTGAAGAATTTTCTTTCTAAAAATCTGTACATTCCCAAGGTTTGGGATGTATTGCTAAGAAGGAAAAATGTGCACAGAATCATGTATGCATTTGAAAAAAATGTGTACAACCAGAAATGTTTGTGTTTACATATATGGAGACAGACTGAACTTCAAAGGTCAGTAGGAGCCAGCTCTGGAAACATGGCTCTCTGCTGAATGTCTAAAATGTATTTTATTTCATAAAAGGCTATTCATAAAGAACGGATTGGTCAGGCTTCAGAGATTTTATTCAAAATAGCAGCTATTTATTTATTTGCAGTATTTATATTCCGCCCTTCTCACCCCGAAAGGGACTCAGGGCGGATCACATTGCACACATATAAGGCAAACATTCAATGCCATAACATAGAACAGAGACAGAGACAGGCACGGGCTGGCCTCGAACTCATGACCTCTTGGTCAGAGTGATTTGTTGCAGCTGGCCACTATCCAGCCTGCATCACAGCCCAGCCTAATACATTTACAATAGCTCTATCTGACTTATGAAAGAAAATACTTATGGAAGGGTCAACTGGACAATAAAACAGATGTGGAAAAAACTCAAAATCAAACTCCTCAAGAGGACAATGAGAAGTCTATTCAGTAATCCATTTGGGTGGGTGGGGTTTTTTTTCTCTTTCTCTTGTCTTCTGTCCTTTCACCTACTTACCCCTCCCCATTCTCTCTAACCTACCCCATGGTTCTGTTTTCCTCACTTTCGCTGTAAATATAATTCAAAAAACAATAAAACTGTAATAAAAAATAAATAAAAGGCTATTCATAGTTGTAGAGTCCGACCTGAAAAGTGAAACCAGCTACATGTGAATTAATTTTTGAGCTGTTTAACAAGCTGAACTCTAGTCATGATTTAAATGTTAACCATTACTGTGAACTTCACAGAATTATATGTGTTCCTGTGAACCATATCTAAAAAGTTCATAAAAATACAGCAAGAAGGGATTTTTCTGTGTCAGGTTTAGTATGCCAGTATTATCAAGGATTTATTCTAATTACAGTACCTTCAGTAGCTAAATGGCATGCAGTTTCTGTGTCATCTACCTATTTTTATCTATTTGAATTATCAGAATTTTAAAAGCCCATTCTTACCTGGATGACATTTTTGGGAGAATAGGTTCCAGGCTCAAGGGTGTACTTTCTCAAGATAAGACTCTTGACTTAATAGGTTTGGCATTTAATTGTTTGCATCCTTTCAACAAACCCAGTGCTCCCATTAAAGTGTAGCCTGGGTTTATGCTTTTGGATAGCTCCTTAGAATCCAAATTAAACTCAGAATTGATTCATCATTCCACTAACTTTGGAGCTGTCAGCCTCTACTGTCTACTGGAGGCAAGATAGTGGCAGTAAGTGAAAAATTACTTTTAATTGGATCCTCTCGAACCAGTACATGTGCAGGACCCTTAATTACAGTAATACTATGGTAGTGTCTTTGCTTGACAGGTGCTTTTCATTGTCATTTAAGTTCGCATGGAGATAAAAAAAAAGGCATGTCAAAGAACCTGATGAATCTTGACATTTCTTTGGAAGTCACCATTTTAACTTATAAAGAAACTGATTAGATGGGGAGAATTGAATCTGAGTGTCTAAGCTTGTTATTTCTTCCCTGCACCTACTGTGCGGATGAGATGGAATGTAATGCATTTGCTCCAAGGGATTTTTGGAGTGGAAGAGAAGCATTGTTTCTGGGGGCTAAGTTCTCTAAATGCTGAAGTAAAAAGACAGTCTCTATGCCTCAGTAAATTCAGAAACATGCTGAGTTATGAGTGGCATAAACCATGGATAAAGTTTTCTAGAAACTTTGCAGATGAATCCTTGAAGATTGTTCTGAATAATCATAACTGCATCCAACTAGTGGGGAAAATACAGTCGAGAAAAAGATAAGAAGGGGTCTTCTCAACTGGCACCCCACTTGCAGAACTCTCCCCTTGGGGCACATCTTGCGCTAATATTGGTTCTTTTTGGTGCGAATCAAGACATGACTATTTTATTAAAGCTTTTGGCACCTAATTTACTTGCATGCTTGTACATGGTTTAGCCTTCTTAAGCTCTTTGAATGTTTGACTTGTTTAATATACAGTAGAGTCTCACTTATCCAAGCTAAACGGGCCGGCAGAAGCTTGAATAAGCAAATATTTTGGATAATAAGGAGGGATTAAGGAAAAACCTATTAAACATCAAATTAGGTTATGATTTTACAAATTAAGCACCAAAACATCATGTTATACAACAAATTTGACAGAAAAGGTAGTTCAATACGCAGTAATGTTATGTTGTAATCACTGTATTTATGAATTTAGCACCAAAATATCACTATATATTGAAAACATTGACTACAAAAATGCATTGGATAATCCAGAAGCTTGGATAAGCGAAGCTTGGATAAGTGAGACTCTACTGTAGTTCCATCTTGTTGGAATTATGTACTGATTTCAATCTTGTTTGTATAGATTTGACTGCCTGCAGATCTCATGATAAAAAGGATACAATATTTTAACAAATGTATAAATAAATATATAACTTGGAATTGGGAATTTTTTTCTATAGGTAGGCCTCAAATAGCCAGGCACTTTCTGCTGGCAGGTATTGTGGTTTAAGTGATGCACTACAACTTAATCCTCACTTGGCTATTGGAACCCACTGGGTGTTCATGGACAAGTCATACTCTTTCAGCCTCAGGGGAAGGCATGGGTAAACTTCTTCCGAACACATCTTCAAGCTGTGGCCCAAACTGTGGCTCTCACAGAAGCACTAGCCTGGTTCAATGGTCAGGAATTCTGGGAGTTGGAGGTCCAAACAGCTGAAGGGCCACAGTTTGAGGATTCCTGTTTTTGCGTCTTCATAAGTTAAAAACCACTAAATGGCATACAATAACAGCAAAGTGGCTGCAGCATGCAGACTGAAAAGTGTATCCCAGGATCTGTTGCAGCCTACTGGTGTGAAACACCTAGATTATGCGCCGCAGCTTTCAAAGTATGGTGTGTCTTTTGGTGAAATCAATGTATAAATTGGACAGATAAGATGCTTTCCCTAGGTATCAGTGTCATCTATAGCCAGATTGGGCTCTTCAGGGTTCCAGATAAGGATTTGAAGATGGCAGGGATTGAATCTGAGGCTTCCGCATGCAAAATATTTATTCTTGTATTACATGGAGCCCTGCGGTAGCGCAGCGGATTAAACCACTAAGCTTCTGAACTTCCTGACCGAAAGGTCAGCGTTTTGAATCCAGGGAGTGGGTGAGCTCCCGATGTTACCCCAGCTTCTGCCAACCTAGCAGTTTGAAAACATGCAAATGTGAGTGGATCAATAGGTACCGCTCCAGCAGAAGGTAACAGCGCTCCATGCAGTCATGTCGGCCACATGATATTGGAGGTGTCTACGGACAATGTCGGCTCTTCGGCTTAAAAATTGAGATGAGCACCAACCCCCAGAGTCGGACACAACTAGTATTAATGTCAAGGGAAAACCTTTACGTTTTATTGAATTACATCGCACCTGTATTCTAGCCTGACATCTTTGCATTCATTTCATGGTTTCATCATTTTAAAAATAAAACATCAGAGATCTCAAAAGCACAAATTTATTGTTGTTTGAATTTTAAAAAAAAATAGCAACCTGCAATGCTTACAATTTTACATTTTATGCCCCAAGCTGAAATCATTTGAACTGCTGTTGGGGGTCTATTAACATTGGTTTTCTTCAAAGCTGTTGTGCTCTATGTTATGCCTTGCAAAAGAATAATGAAATACCAGCACATTCTGTCTAGATCATGATTCATTTGTTTTCATAAAAGTGATCACACCTGGGACAAAAGAGGTCAGCTTAATGAGTGTAAATGAGTAAAGAAGTAAATGAGACAGGAAGAAAGCGCAGAGAGAGGGAACCATTGTTTTTGATCAACAGCACCAGATTTTTATCTACATTTATTCTATTCATATCACAGTCCAGAATTGAAATTCCTCGGATGTTTCCAATATGGCTAATTTATTATATTACCTCCTTTTGTGCTTCCCATCCTTTCAAGCTTTGAATGGTTTGAATTCACTGAAAATATATGAAACATTAGAGAGCAACACAATTGTTGGAGCAATATAGTGTGAGTATGCTTTCTCACTTGTCCTCCCTGTTGTAGCTGTTGTATCACGCGCAATACACTGGGTGCTTGATAGAGCAAATTAAACAAAAGCTAGGTCTTTGCCCTGTGAAGCTTATAGTCTAAATTTAGGTGGCGAAGAGAGAGGGCAGGACAATGTGAAAAGCAAATGGAAAGAAGATGCCGGAGCAGCAAGTTTAATGAATCACAATGTTCCAGGTTATATATTTTTCTGGGAGGACAACTCCTAGGTTCACTTTAAGTTCTAACACAACTCCAAAGCATTAACCAGGACTTAAAATTAAGTTGAATAACCAAGGGGTTCTCCACTTTTATGGCCATTTTCTGGCTGTAAACTATAGCTCATCTTCACACATTTGGTTGAAATGCTCATGGGCTGCATCCTACCCTGAATGCTGAAGGTTCCTTATTCCAAGAGTAAAACCAACTTGTTTGGGAGACGTGTTCCTTTATTGAAATTCAGCAACCTGAAACTTGGTGACTGAGCCACCTTTGAATTCCTGTTGATGTACTTAAGAACCTGATGACAATTACACCTGAAACATCATAAGGGGCTGCCACTGTTCATCTTAGAGAATTTGTAGGGCATCCATGCCTTTTCTCTCACACATTCCCTTCTGAATTCATTATATTTAATTAAATAATAAGCAACAGAGATCATAAACATATTCTCATTAGACCTGGTGCCTGTTCAGGTGGGAAACTGGATATCCCAAATCTTTTTCTCTGATGGATGTTGTACGATTGAACAGTTCTTTGTGGATGGCAGGATTTTCCTGTTGCATCAAACAGAAATTATGACAAATGAATTTCAAGGTGTGCTTTGGAACAAGTATTGTGGAAGATATTGAGACAAGCAGTTGATGAATTGCCATGCGTTATTTATTATAGGCATACCTCAGTTAACAAAGCCCTTGAAAAAGAAATGTATTTTTACAGAGTCTTTATACACCTCCTCACCCTCATTCTTCCTGGTCCCTGGTCTAGATGGAAGTATTTTAGCAGTGTAAAATTGGGAGAAACATAGATTTTGCTTCTAGGTTGTAGCAATGTGTCTGCAGTAAACAACGTATTGAACCTTGAGTTCAAAAAGAATGGGATCCTAGTCTAGCCCGTCATAGCTTTGTGTGCCTGTCCACAACAGGGAAGGTAAACAGCAGCTACCTCCAAAGTCATGTGTGAACAATAAAATAGGAAAAAGTGGGAGCACAGTCTACTTGACCATCTCTACTTAACCTCACAATGATTAAAAAGCTTAGATCATAAACAAAATCAAAAAAAGAAACCACAAACAAGTGGAGACTAGTGAAAAAATAAGTCACCCTGAATATAATTTGGAAGAAGCCTTCTAGTGGTTCAAAATGTTGTGTTTATTCATGCAAGGCTTACCTGATCTTAGTGTTTCATTTCAAATGGACATACTGCTCATTCTGAATAAAATATTCATTGTAACATGTTGAAACACACTTCTTTGATGTTGTAAAATCTTTCTGTGTTGCCCCTGTCTCTGGTACCAAATAATCTGTTAATTGGGATACACCTCTAAATTATTTGCAAAGGACTATTTCTACTCTCAGCCATGTTCCTGTTCCAACAGAATATTCCACTCACCCATCCAGTCTTCCTTTTTACTTCTTCAATCCACTCTCAGCAGTCTGTAACAATATACCCTGATCATTATTTCTGAGGGCATGTCAACTTATCTTGTTTCTTTTTCCCTCACATTTTTTTGTAGCATTGCAAACTTCAGTATTTTCCTGAGTATGCCAACATCTTTATGTTTCTCATTCTGTCTCAAGTTTTACTGGCACTCACTGTGTGCTAGTGGACTCTAGAGAGACAGATGGGATACAATGGAAATGCAAATTTTATAAGAAGGCTGAGCCTCTAAAGACTTTTATGCTCTCTAAATTGCTTTAAACCACAGCGTTCCTTCAGCACTAGCTCTTCGATGTCAAAAACACAATTTCATTCTTCTCTACAAGATTATGTGGTTGACCAGAGTAAGGTCTGTGAATTTCATATAATCTGCATTGTACCTGGGATGTTGAAGAATCAGTAATGGCTTCTTTGTTAGTGAGATGGTGAGTCCGCCTCAAATTTTCATGTGTATTTTAAAGGATGTATCCATGGTGCTGAAGTTATTTTGAGGATAGGGATTTACACCCTTTGCAGACTGGAAGAAGACCCTCAGCATCATTACTATGGAAGACCACAGCTATTATTAATTGCTGGCTGGAATAGAAGGGCTATGGATCAGTAATATAACAAAGTACAAGGCAGTTTTACATGTCCATAGGAAATGCTTGGAATACTTAAAATATATTGCTATCATACATTCCCATATACATTTTTGAGGTGTAAACTAGGCAAAGAAAATGTAAACTGCCTTTGCATATGCAGGAAGGTGCCATAGGCTAAGAAGCAAAGCACATGTTTTGCAAGAAGACATGTTCAGGTTCAATCTGTGGCACCTGTAGATAAGAAAATCTCAGCTAACAGTCAGAGAAATATGTTTTGCCAGAGAGATACTGTGAGAAAGTGGTAGGAATATTGGGGCTAGATAGATCAGAATTCATAGCAAAAAATAACAAGGAAAAATCAGAAAATGCCATGACCAATGAGCATATTATTGACCTCAGAATAATTCCAGTTGGTCAGTAGTTATTTGTAGCCATTAAATTAGGGACAGACAGTTGGCACAGAACAAAATGGTGAAATGTTAGACTGTCCCAATTCAGAATGCAGCTCCCACTATGTAAAACACAGTGTTCGTCTAACCAAAGAGGATTTTAAAGGAGAGAGCTATGGCAAGCGTTTCTTCACAATGTGGGGAGTAAATATATGCTAAGAAGGGTTCTTTGTCATGTGAGGTGCCTTAAAATGCAGTTCCTAATATTGAATTGATGTTCACCATCTGTATAATTTTGTTTATGGCATGCTCATTCTTTGCCATGCAATCAGGTAATAAACAGACATCCCTCAGTTTTGACCATTATAGCAGTATGTTTTGGGATCACTGCAGTCCCAAGAATGTTTTCCAGACTGCTATTTTGGCATATGTTTCTATAGACTGTAAGTGCAAAGCCCTTTTTCAGATGCTTAGAGTACTATTGTTGTGGGTGTATTATCATGCAGCTGTTTGTTGAGGTGGGCAAGGGGATGGAGAGGTAACAATGTCAATAAGGTTTAATGTAATTGCCTAAATACCACTGGTATAAGTCATTTTTGTACAGAAATTCCCCACCAGCATAGCCAATGGCTGTGAGATTCTGAAACTCACAGCCCCAAAAGTAAATTTCCCAAGCTATTTCTAAAAATAGGTACCATCACTGAATCTGTCTTATAGTAATCATCTTTTCACTTTCAAACATAACTACACCCAAAAAGGGTTTGATGGCATTCTTAAACATAATTCAGATTCATAATAAAGCAAGTGTTGCATTTATTTTTAAACAGGAAGCTTTTGCAACTGATGAAACTTTTATCTGTATCTGTATTCTCATCCCTTGAGTGTAAAGCTGCCCTTGGCATGTGCAAAATAAAAAGGATAATACTATGAATGCTTTTTTATTAGGCACCCTTTTATTTTTATATTTTCTGTCATCGAAAAGAAAAGAAATTACCATGTCCTCTAAGCCTTCATAACAGAGTATAGTAATGTTAATAAAATAATTGCTGTTCCAGCTCTGTGGATCCCATAACAAAAGTCGCAATTTATTGTTGCTGAAAGAAGGGAAAGAAAATGTATTTTCTGGGATACAGGTGAAATGGAAATGAATCAATGCGTTCTACTTGTAGATCAATTATGAGCGCTCATGCATTAACAGCAAGGAGATTTTGTTAATATTGCCTTCATGGGATGATGAAATACATGGCACACATCCTGGAATCTGGGCATTAGAACTGTCAGTGAACCCATGGAAAAAGCAACTGTCATGTTGCTTCCGACTATTATCCTTGCTTCTGAGGAGGGCAGGGATGAAGAACTGAAAAGGAATCAATAGTTTCTATTATCTTGGAGAGTTCATCTTGTATTGTTTCTGAATTAGCTCTAAAAGGAAGAGTATAAGGCATCGGGGCTTTTTCAAATAATGTCAAATAGACTGTGTACTTATTGCAGGTTCCTGGCTTTATCGATCCCAAGTCTCTTCTGTGTATAAAGGGACTTGTAGCTCCTTTGAGTCTAGCAGAGAAGACTATTTCATCATATACAACTGGTGAATCAAATGCAACTGATGAAATAGACTGGGTCCATGAAAGCTCATGCTACAAGCATCAGGATCTCAGTTATCTCAAAGGTGCTAAAATGCCCTGTTGAATGCTTGTATGGACTAACACAGCTATGTATGGGGATTAAATTTAATGGGGTATCGGACCATTTGGGAGCCCCCGATGGCACAGCGTGTTAAAGCACTGAGCTGCTGAACTTGCGGACTGAAAGGTTGCAGGTTCGAATCCAGGGAGTGTAGTGAGCACCTACTGTTAGCCCCAGCTCCTGCCAACCTAGCAGTTCGAAAACATGCCAATGTGAGTAGATCAATAGGTACCGCTCCAGCGGGAAGGTAACAGCGCTCCATGCAGTCATGCCAGCCACATGACCTTGGAGGTGTCTACGGATGATGCCAGCTCTTCAGCTTAGAAATGGAGATGAGCACCAACCCCCAGAGTCAGACATGACTGGACTTCATGTCAGGGGAAAACCTTTACCTTTACCTTTTATCAGAACATTATTCAGAGAGGTTGGGATCTTGGGCCATTTTCAAGGGAGAAGAAGGTGGTAAAGAAGAAGGGTCTCAGTTCTTGCCTTTGATATCCATCCTTTCTCTTTGCCTCTGTCATCTCCTTCTCATCTGACAGCAAAACTTCCTTCACAGCAAAACTCCACACCATTCACTTGTGAAAGAAAACGCTGACCATACCTTGATGCATAGGTGCAACATTTTAATTTTAAAAATGCCAGTGTTAAGTGTTTGTGTTGGAGTTGAAGGCTGAAGGTGATCTTTATTAGACAAGGTAGAACTGGACTATTTAGGGTGGTAAATGCAGGTTAGGTGGATCAGTCATTCACATCAGTGGAAGGTATTTAGCTGCAAATTAAAACTTGTTTATTAGTTCAACTGGCATGCTTTCCTATGGCTATATCCTGACTATTTACATAATCCAGGCAAGAGCACAAGATTAAAAAATCAATGTACTTATCAACTGTAGCTATTTTTTTTAGTAGTTCTATGTTGTACTAATACTTACCTAATCCTTATTTGTTTTTATACTTGGAAAAATCCTCTTTTAAGGCAAGGGCAGATTTATAGATTTGTTGCTGTTTGTATTTGCCTCACTGATACTTTTAGTACTAAACTAGTAGTACTTTCCTCCTGTGACTAGTGATTATATGCAGCGATTTGTGAAATTAATCTTCTACTCCTCTGGGTATGTCACTCAACATCTTGAAGCTAAAATGAACCATGCTGTTGCACCCCAGTGAAAGTCCACCTTGCTCTCAACACACACCACTGAGACAGACTTGGTATAAACAGTTTATTGGTAAAAGGTTAGCAAAAAGTAAGGCTAAAATGCAATAAGAAAATGCAATAATCAACATAGGATCCAATGTCCCAGGAAACAGTAAGTAAATCCCTAGATGACAAGGCTTAAAACAGGAACATGATCTTTAAAGCAGAATCCAAAGTACATGATATAAACAGGAACATGAAGGCAAGAATACTTTCTCAAAATACATAGGCAAAACATGAACTTGGACTTAAGGCTTGAAACAGGAACAAAGCAGGAGATCTTGCTCTAAAAGCAAAGTTGCTTGATCTGAAAGGCTGTCCTCACACCTGCTGTATTTACCCATTTTTGCAAGACATGAATGCATTTCTTTGGCCTTGGGTTCCCACCCTTTTGGCCGCAATCCTTGGAGAATGCCTGAGGAGTCTGGTTCTCAGAAGCAACCTCGCATTTCTGTCTAATTTCACTCCCTCATTATCACTATCTGAAAGTGAAACATCTGGCTGTTGTTGACTCTCCTGACTGCCCTCCCCCCGTTCTGAAAGCTGTGAAGGGTCACGCTGATCTGAAGCCTCTGCTATCTCATCTTGGCCTGCTAGCTCATCTTGGCTCCCTGCCTGAGTCTCCTGCTGCTCATACTGTACAACATTTTCACACTATGAAACCCCAAATCCTCCTTCATCATCAGACTGAGCCACAACACATACTTTCATATTGGCAGTGTCACTTTAGGTGATATTACAGGCAGTCCCCAAGTTACGCACAATATAGGTTCTGTAAGTTCGTTCTTAAGTTGAATTTCTTTGTTAGTCAGAACAGGTCCAGCAAAAAGTGCACTCTTTGTAATTTGGCCCAAAAGGTGCACATAATCATTCCTATGTGATTAGAATTCCTTTTTTAAAAAAACACTAAAGCTTCCAAGCAATTGAAAGGAAAACCATAGAAATAGATAACCCTTCCCTCAATGTGCCTCTCCTGTTTATCCTGCCCCAGCTTCCTTGGGTGTAGTTATGCTGTGGAATGAATGTAGTTTAACACCACTTTAATTGCCCTGGTTCATTGCTATGAGATCCTGGGATAAATGCACTTTCCACTTCAGCAAGTGGTGGTATGATATAGGTACCTTAGCAATCAGACAAAAACTACACTAAAGGCAGGTGAGAGAAAACACAAAACCTTTGTCATCTTCAGCATTTCCTTTTTTTTACAGTTCATTAGTCCCTGATACCATTAATCTCAGAATGTGTCAGAAATTGTTATATTATGATCTCTTTGAAAAGAGCAGCTGATCTTAGACCATTAGACTTGGTTCCCTTTGAATGTTCATCAAAGTGGCAGGTAGCTTGCAGAGCAGGAGGTCTGATAGATGGAATAACCAGTAGAAATTAAGGATGCCATTGGGAAATGTACCTGTCCACCTTTTTAAAAAGAGAGAGAGTTCTGTCTAGCTGGAAAAAATGGGGGAAGTATCAGAATCATTACTTTGTCTATCTTGGAGGATAAGAGACATGAAGTAGATAATTGGGATAATTTGGTATTGAGTAGATTTTTCTTGTGAAGCAGGATAATAGCTTTTCAGATTACATAGAACCACTTCTTTTAATGATATCACTGTAATGGATCTGCACATGCCAAATAGATAAGCATTATACATAATAATAAATAATAATAGTATCTGTATGCGTTGGATAGTATGGATAAAACATCTTCAACTGGGAAAAAGGAATAAGAAACCAATAGAACTGAATGAGGGATGAGGATACACAAAGAAGGCTGAGTTTCTCTTGTGGGGTGGTTGACAATGGACCATTGGGAAGAAAGGGAAATGGGATGGAATTTCCTGACACAGGATCTGGGTGAGTGAAAATCTGAACAGGAGCAGTTAACAATGCAAGGTTTTGTTGAAGGTTGCATTTACATTGTGTATTGCCCAGGCCTTTAGTCCATGATGGGGGACCTCCACCTGATCCCAGATTCGGGTCTCATCCTTTAAAATGTTTTCCCACTTCTAGATGTTTGAAATGCTTATCCCAGAACTTAATTACTAACATATTTGTTAGTCAAGTCTAAATTTGCTGGCACTTTTGCTTGTGGGCCCAATTCTCGTGGTCCCTGACATTGGATCTGCTTCCACCTTTGCTTTAAACTATGTATATGTGTGTATGAGAGAGAGAGAGAGAGAGAGAGAGAGAGAAGCTTTAAAGCAGAAACATCACTTTAGGCACTTGAAAACCCATGGAGTTGAACTGAGGAAGAGTGAAGAGTGGGAGTGAGAAACAGAGCAAGCTGAAGGAGTTAGATAGAAAGATTTAAGCGATAAGTCAGTGAAAAGACTGTGTGAGAGAGGGTTAGTCAGAGAAAGAGATAAGTGATTCATCAGATAATGTCCATTTGTTGCTTGATTTCTCTCAATAATAATTCATAAGTTCTTTGATACTTTCAGTACTTCTTGCTGCATGTCTGCTGTCAGGTTTATTTTTTCTGTTCTTCCTGTATTGAGGGATGGCAAGTATTTCACACGGAATAGTGCCATTGTGTCTCAAAAACATGCAGAGCTTTAACAAACTACAAATCCCATGATTCCATAGCATTGAGCCATGGCGAGCAAAGCGGTGACCTGCATTAGACAGTGAGATTTTCTTAGAGCAAAGCTGAGATTAGAACCTGTGTTATCTTGGTCAACATTCTAGCACTCCACCCATTATGCTGGATAGGCTTCTCCTGTGTGGATAACATGTTGGATTTGCACAGCAGTAAGGCTGCGGGAAGGACATAGCAGATTGTTCTGTTTGTATGCAGTGCTTCTCAGGTTATGTGATGTGCGGGGCTGGCAACTGTTGTTTTCCAATGTGTCAGGTATGACCATCAAATTTCTTTATTTCTTTCCTGTAAACTTGCCAAGGATGGACAGGCAGTGATTCAGGGGTAGCACAGACATTGAACAGGACTTCAGAACCCCGGACAGTTCTTTGCTCATCCAAATGCATGGAAAGGCAATAAACTTTGTAATGTTAATTTTTGAAATCATATGTTATCATTTTTATGTGATCTTTTATAGTGGTTAAGTAGTCTTTGTCCGAAAGGGACAAATGTGGTTGAGCAACAGAGGAAAAATGGGAAGCAAGAAGAAATACCACGGTGCAAAAGTGGCATTTGCAGCAAGAACAAGGACTAAAATTACTTGACAAAGGTCCTAAAAATAAAAAGGTAGTAGTGATGGTGGTGGTGGTGATGATTGTGATGATAGAAGCATTACAATAAGGATCATTTCAGATTCCTTATCCAGGTTAGCACCCTGGGTACCCTACTAGCCAACTACCTCTCTCTAGGAAGCCTACATTAGAACTTGGATGGGCAACTGCATTGGGATCAAGAAATAGTTCTGTCCTCATCCTGTAAGCTCTACTAACCAGCATTTGTTACCAAAAGACATTTCTGGCTGTGACTTCTGTTTCAGTAGACTAGTTCATTAGTTTTTCCTTGGGTTGGAGTAACAGCTTACTGTTTTCCTAACTTTCTAGACAATGTGAGGATTAAAATGTTTTAGAGATGTACAAGGATTTGAGAGCATTTGAGGTAGACTGGGAGATGAAAAAAGTTTCTGTTTAATTGTATCCCTGGTGCATAGAACTGCACCCTTAGTGGTTTAGAAAAATATGAAATAATAATTCACTTAAAAATGCTTGTGTGACTTCCCCCCTTGTTGATATAAGCCACCTTGAATCACAGCATTTGTGGGCTTGAAAAAAGCATCCCTACACTTGCGAACACACAGTGAAGATTTCTCTGCTCTATAATACATGTTGTGGATTTATTCTATAAATCACCGGAACCTGGAATGATCTGTATTGCTTATACATGCATATGTACCTGTCCACCTAATAATGACAACATGAAAAATAAGATGGAACCATCTTGTTTTGTGTTGTTCCAGAGACTACAAAAATGAATGGATTCAAATTTCAATGTAAATTGCACATAAAGGGAGACCAGTGCTAGAAGCTGCTCAACAATGGAATAGAATGTTTTGAAAAGTTGTGAACTCTCCATATTTGGAGATGCACAAGATTTTGGACTGGCATCTTTCACTGGTATTTTCATTTGTGTGTCCCTGTGTGGAAGGGGGTTGGACCGGATGGCCCTTGAGAGCAGATCTTACCTTATGATTCTTCAAGGAGCACTTTGCATTACCTTTTACAAATATATTCATGTTAGAGCTGCGAGTTGGAGTCAATCTGGAGGTTCATAGTGACAGCAAAGTCCAAACACTAACTCTTCCAAACTCTAGATAAATAGTCCTTTAATCAGATCTGACAGAGATTTTTCTGTGTCCTGATGGGCAGCAACAGAAGAAGACTACATTGCAAGTTTCCACTACTTGGAAAAAAACAATTTACTTTCTTTCCCCTTAACACACACACAATCTATTTCCTTTATCCAACAATAGTCCTGAAAGATTTGCTAAGTTAGCAAATTTAACCCAGCCTCGGAAGAGTCAGGTGCTACCACCTTCTTCTGCTCACCGATGGAAAGTGCAGATTCCCTGGTGCTTTGCTATTCTGAACACCTGGGTGTTCTTTAAAAAGCACCTGCAGAATTGACAATGAGCAAGAAGGCAGCAGAATCGTATCGAGCAGTGTGCCTAGAGACCCAATTACTTTCCAGAGCAGTTGGAAAATTGGGTAGGGACAGAGATAACCTTGAAAAAAAAGTGAAAAGCCACGGTCTCACATTTAAAAAATATAGATCTGTGTTGCCCTTCAGTGATAAACTTTAATTCCTCTCCAGGCCCTTGATCTCTGCAAAGAAGATGTGGGTTAGTGTAGTGACTACAAAGCCTGCAGAATCTAGGGCAGCGTGGACATTTATGCCTACTTTTTAAAAAATTATCAAACAATGTAATTTCTTTGAGCAATAAAAGCAAATGGGGAACTTGCTATTTCATCCAAACAACAATGGATCACTTTCAGGACCAGTTCACACCTTTGTATTTTTGTTAAGAGTAAACGAATGTGAAAGGAAGCAGATCTGGAACAAACTCCAGAGTAGAAACCATCACAAGGTGTGGTAAAATGCAATATAGTGGCATAATTATGTAATATAAAAGGATCCTAGCATTGCATTTGCAAAACAGTTGTCTCTCCATATTTGCAGTTTTAACGTTGATCAATATGTTTATTTATTTTATTTATTTTATTTACAGTATTTATATTCCACCCTTCTCACCCCGAAGGGGACTCAGGGCGGATTACAATGAACACATATATGGCAAACATTCAATGCCAACAGACAACAACATATATTAGACAGACTCAGAGGCATTTTTAACATTTTTCCAGCTTCACGATTCCGGCCACAGGGGGAGCTGTTGCTTCACCGTCCAGTAGTGGTTGTACTTCCGCATTCCCTTCCTCGTGTTTTGCTGGCAGTTTTATGATGTTGTAAATTAGCCTCCCGCATAAAGCGTCCCTAAATTTCCCTAATTGACAGGTGCAACTGTCTTTCGGGGCTGCATAGGTCAACAGCAAGCCGGGGCTATTAATGGTCGGAGGCTTAACCCGACCCGGGCTTCGAACTCATGACCTCTCGGTCAGTAGTGATTTATAGCAGCCCGGCCCCGATTCAGATATTTGATTAAAACTGTTCTCTCTAGCATTTTAGATTCTCAGGTGCTATTCTGTATTTAGCTTCCAGTGGCTATTGACCATAGTGTGGTGTTGGAAAACCTAGAAATTTCTCAAGAGGGTAAATTTGTCCTGAGAAAACTAATGAAAAAAACGCTATGCCATCTTATGTTTTGTAATCTTAATACAAATACATTTGTTGTTTGTTGTTGTATACCTTCAAGTTGTTTCCAGCATAAGGTGACCCTATCATGGGGCTTTCTTGGCAAGATTTGTTCAGAGGGATTTGCCACTGACTTCCTCTGAGAAAATGTGATTTGCCCAAGACCATCCCTGAAATTTCCAGACCTGAGCTGGATACCTAAACCTGGTCTTCCAGAGCCCTAGTCCAGCATTCAAGACAATACTACAATACATTGGCTCTTTTACTTTTTGTCAAAGCAAAGAAATAAATGCACATTTGTATGCTCGAGTATATTTAGATTTAAATGTGGTCATTTGCACACACAAAATACACTTTACCTGCGCCCCTACTAGTTGTAATTGCCACTTGGTGAAAGTAGTTCTGTATTATATGATATGCTTGCCTTGATTTATAATAATGAGTTCTTTTTCTGATCCTACCAGTCATAAATGCCACTCATTCTAGAAATGCAAAGTTCTTGTGAATCTGCCAATTACAACACTGGCTATATCACTTAATTGGGAATTTGGAAGCAGTCCTAAGAGCATTGGGTTTCATGATGTAACATTTTACACTTGATTTATTGTTGTCAATTTCAGAGTGCCCTTTTCAGCAAAGTAATGCCATTTCTGCTGCTTAAATACCAGTGAAATCTGGTATTATTCTCCTTCATTTATAATGTATTTAATCTGATAGTAGGCAATACCTGAGCGCAATTGCATACCCATGTGATACCAGTGACGTTCCTCTGTATGAGAATCTTCCCTAGGGAATTTAAATCTCTGTGTGTATATTTTTGGAAATACAGTAAAGTCTCACTTATCCAACATAAACGGGCCGGCAGAACGTCGGATAAGCGAATATGTTGGATAATAAGGAGGGATTAAGGAAAAGCCTATTAAACATCAAATTAGGTTATGATTTTACAAATTAAGCACCAAAACATCATGTTATACAACAAATTGGACAGAAAAAGTAGTTCAATACGCAGTAATGCTATGTAGTAATTACTATATTTACTAATTTAGCACCAAAATATCATGATGTATTGAAAACATTGACTACAAAAATGTGTTGGATAACCCAGAACATTGGATAAGTGAGTGTTGGATAACTGAGACTCTACTGTATAGAAAAATCAATACTGGTGGATAGACTTGGCCAAAGACGCCATGGCCCTGAGCTTGTAAGGGCTGTTGACTCTGAGGTCTCTCGTTCTCAAAGTTATTATAAATTAACACCCTGAACATTCAAACCAACATTAGGAAAATCAAAATGATCTAAAGCTGATTTGAAAAAGGAAACGAGCCAGCATAATGGTTTGAGTGTAGGGTTATAGCTCTTGAAACCAGGGTTCATTCAGGCATGGAAACCCACTGGATAACTTTGGTTGAGTCACACTTTCGCTGCCCCAGAAAATGAAATGATAGATCCCCATACTTTGAAAATAACTTGTTTCCTTAGAGTTGCCATAAATCAGGAATTGCTTGAAAGCACACAATGACAGCAGCAGCATCGTAACGGTATAACACAGGGAAACAATTAAAAAAGCCAGTTTCATGCTCTGTGTTGGTTTCCCCTTATCACATCTTTTAAAATACTGTGTCAGTATAAACAGTTAAAGTGGAGCTATTATTCTAGAAGGGATAACATCTCATTTGTTAGAATGACTCTTTAGCTGCACACAAGGGGAAAAGACTACAGATGGTGATATGATAGAGTGTCATGTCCTCGCAACAACAGCTGGGGGAAGTGATTCCTGACTAGCTATAACTTAAAACTACCTTCTCTTTCTGAAGAGGACGGAGGGCAGCAAGTGGGTGGGGAAGTTCCTTCACACCCACTCTCTGCCATCCATGGAGATAAACGTCACAGAGCTTAAGAGATGTGTTCCCATCTGCTGCTCTGAAATTCTCAGCACCATGAAAGAGTAGGAAGAAAAGAATCGTCATCTTAGATTGGTATAAGATCCATATAGCTTGGCATTCTGTTTCCCAGAGCGATTGGTTAGGTGCCTTTGAAAATGCACAATGAAGAAATAAAGGACGATGCCTGTTCGCTACGCCCACAAAACATTACCTTTTGAACTACAGCTCTCAGAAACTCCCAGCAGGCATGACCAAAGCTGGAATTCATGGCTGCTTAGAAGATCAAAAGGAAATACAAGTAAAATACATATAATAAAGGTAAAGGTTTCCCCTGATGTTAAGTCCAGTCATGACCAACTCTGGGGGTTGGTGCTCATCTCCATTTCTAAGCCGAAGAGCCAGTGTCAATAGACATCTCCAAGGTCATGTGGCCGGCATGACTGCATGGAGCGCCATTACCTTCCCGCCAGAGTGGTACCTATTGATTGATTTATTATTTATTTATTTACAGCATTTATATTCCGCCCTTCTCACCCCGAAGGGGACTCAGGGCAGATCACATTACACATATAGGCAAACATTCAATGCCTTTTAACATAGAACAAAGACAAGACAAACATAGGCTCAGAGCGGGCCTCGAACTCATGACCTCCTGATCAGAGTGATTCATTGCAGCTGGTTGCAGCTGGCTTGCTCTCCCGCCTGCACCACAGCCTGGGCCCAAATGTGATCTACTCACATTTGCATGTTTTCGAACTGCTAGGTTGGCAGGAGCTGGGGCTAACAGCGGGCGCTCATTCCGCTCCCGGGATTTGAACCTGGCACCTTTCGGTCCGCAAGTTCAGCAGCTCACTGCTTTAACACACTGCGCCACCGGGGGCTCCCTTCAAACACCATCAGTGAAGATATTTTCCAATTTTCTCTCAAGTGTGTCACAACCAGTTGCCTTTCTTGCTTAAATGTCTCCATTGTATTATCCTGGATTATAGTAGTCAGTCTGTCTATTTCAGATCAGGCTTGAACACACTGTGCCACCAGAGGCCCCAAAATACATATAGATACAAATATAAATACAAATATACATATACATATAGATACAAATATAAAATCTATACAATACATATAGATACAAATATATGATCAATTTCTCATATAAATACTATGATAAATGTTATGCCTTATCTGGTGCCATTAGGAAGATAATTGTTCTTCTCTCCTTGCCAGTAAATGAAGCAAATTCTGCTTTGCCCATACTTGCTAGTGTAGTTTAAAAAATCTTCTCAAGTCTATCAGAGTTGAAGTTACTTAGTATCTCAAAAGGCTTTTAATGCCTAACAGAGCCATATAAACAGAAGATTAAGAACAGATTAACACAAGACTGTTCGCATACATTGTGCTGTCCTTAAATAGAACATTAGATTTAAATCTTAGGATTTAGATTAGGCATGAGAAAACTTTGGCTCTCCAGGTTTTTTGGACTTCAACTCTCAGAAATCCCAAACAGCTTACTGGCTGTTAAGGAATGTGGGAGTTGACGTCCAAAATACCTGTAGGACCAGAGTTTGCCCATGCCTGATTTAAACTATTAGTAGAGTATACACAAAAAACCTCTCCCGACATTCTAGATTTAGGCTTAAATGTTAGGTGATGTAAGTTGTAGTTTGTAAGACAACTTTCCTTAATTGAATTAGACTGTGATGCCCATCATCCTGATGGTATCCAGTACACTTACCATTAATTATGCTACAGACTTTATAGTATATAGAGAAGCAGGAGAAAGGAATGTGGGGACAGAAATCAACTGGATGTGATTCAACAATTTTTTTTTTCGTGTCAGGAGCAACCTGAGTTGCTTCTGGACTGAGAGAATTGGCCGTCTGCAAGGACGTTGCCCAGGGGACGCCTGGATGTTTTGATGTTTTACCATCCTTATGGGAGGCTTCTCTCATGTCCCCACATGGAGCTGGAGCTGCTAGAGGGAGCTCATCCACGCTCTCCCCGGGTGGGATTTGAACCTGGCAGCCTTCAGGTCAGCAACCCAACCTTCAAGTCACAAGGCTTTTATCCCCTAAACCACCGGAGGCTCCCGATTCAACTAATAAAAGACTGTTGGAGGCAGTGGGGATCCAACTTCTCCATTATACCAAAATCTGTGGATGCTCAAATTGTATTATATACAGTGACATAGTAAACTCAGTGAGACGCTCAAAGCTCAGTACTGTTACCATTGAACAACCAAAGATAATAGGGGGTGAAGTATCCCCCGCCCCAGTTCTAATCTTCTGGTCGTGCTTTTTCTGAAGGGAGACGCTCAATTCTCTCTGGATCTGCCAGGAAAGTTTTTTCTGTCTTTCTTCAACAGTTGTGATATTCCTTTACCTCCCTGTAGCCCTTCTTTTGTTTGGAAAGCTCTAGTGATTATGTGCCATGACAGATCAGTTTTGAATGCTCCTTTGCACTATCAACCATCATTTTTTTTAAAGATATATATTTTTCTGATGTGGAAAACTTAGAAGCCAGGTGAAGTGAGATGAGGCAGGAAAGTAGGTGGATAAAACATTCTTGTAAACTCTGTCACTGTGTGCAGTTCAGTTGTTGAAGTTCCTCTTTATTTGTCTGAGATGTATGGCACTGGTGACTCTTTCACAGAGCAATATACTCCCAATCAAAGCACATCCAGTTTTCCTGAGTAATGAGTAGGAAGTGAATCTACAGTGTATGGAAATGTGATTGCTTACTGGTGCCCAAGTTAAAATGCTTACAGTATAGTTCATGCATTTTTGAGGAACCTCCCTGGGCTTACATCAGTGGTTTTCAATGTTAGGGCTGTCCAAATATTTGAAGGTTTCAACTCCCTGAAGCCCTCACCATTAGCTAGGCCAGATAGTAGACTGCTGTAAATTAGAAAAATAGAATTATAGATTTTGAAAGGTCTATGAAGGCTAGCTAGTCCAACGCCCTGCTATATAGGAATATACGACTATAACTAAAAACATTCCTGAAGGAAGCACTTTTGGATGGAATCTCTTTTGTTATAGTTTGAATCCACTGGAGAAATAGAAAGCAAATTCATTCCATCTTCTACATGACATCCCTTCAGCTATTTGAATATACCCAAGCTGTTCTTACCAGTCTTTGGTTCCAGACCTTAGTATGCCAACTGATGGCAGTTGCATGTAGTTCAACAATATCTGGAGCCTTCACTAGTATGTACAGTAATGGTTTTCCTAAGATGGTAGGCTGAAGAACTAAGCAAACAATGGTCAATCAAATTTTTTTCAACTAGGTTTGAAAAAGCAAGAAGCAGTCAAATTGAGTAGCTTTACCATGTCATTAAAAAAACACTAGTCATTCATTTTGTCCTTGCCTCCCAAGTGAAATAAATTTTTAAGCATATCTCCTGTAATTGCTTAGGGCTCCTGTCAAAAAATCTGATGATGTGGATGACTTCTGAGATAAAGTGTCACCTTTTGATAAGGTGTCCTACTTTCTCATCTAAGAAGGTCCCAAAGTTCACAAAAACTTTTAATATATTCTTGGAGGAGTTCACGTCTTACCAAGTCTTGGTCCAGGAGAAATCCACAGAAGGGAGTGACCTAATGTGTTACCCAAGTCATGTACATTCACATATATTGGCAAATAGGTATACTTCAGTATACAAAGGATGCATGTAGCACCTTTGAATAACTTAGAAAAAAGAAGCATAAGCTTTTGTTGACTTAAGTCTATTTCATCAGATTATTATTATTAATAATAATAATAATAATAATAATAATAATAATAATAATGAATTTATTACCCACTTCTCCCTATGGCTCAAAGATTCATGTAGCACCTTTGAATAACTTAGAAAAAAGAAGCATAAGCTTTTGTTGACTTAAGTCTATTTCATCAGATTATTATTATTATTAATAATAATAATAATAATAATAATAATAATAATAATAATAATGAATTTATTACCCATTTCTCCCTATGGCTCAAAGCAGGGTACAACATCATTAAAGCAAGCAATAAAACCCTATTAAAAGACATACAATAAAATACAATCCACTGATAAAATTGAGATTAAATTCATAACTTAAAATTGACTAGGATGGCCTGCCGGAAGAGATGAGTCTTCAGTTGTGTCTCGAATTCCGACAGCTAATCTAGCTGTCAAATCTCTTCTGGCAGGTCTTGGGATGGCTGATGAAAAGGTCCTCTAGATGTATGGAGTGAAGTGCCTAAGAACACACCTTGATAGCCATAAATTAGCAGGGTGCATGTGTGAATAATCTTAGTCTTAAATCTGCAGGGCATTTTAATATAACTTCTACAGTCAGATGGGATTGGTGCTTCACTGTAAAGAAAAGGAAGAACTACCACCAACAAACTATTGGAAATCAGCAATGAGCACACATTAAGCTATTTTTCCATTACTGATAGAACAAGAGCTTAAAAGACACAGAGTTGTTACCCAGTGCTTTCCAAGCTGATAAAAACACAGTCTCAAAAAGGACATTTTGTGATGTGCAAGGAAATGAGAAGAACTTCAGAAAAGCTTCAAATAGATGTATTTCTAATTTGCAGCACTGGTCGCTAAAACCGCCTATTTGGGACAGGAAATGAGCAATTCACGTGTACAAATATATTTTATTATATATACAGTACTTCAATTTTAACAGTATCTTACTGAGACTGAGATTCTGCCTAAAAGCCATACCACTCAGTTGCTTTACTCAACTATTCTAAGTGTGGGAGTGTGAGGCAGGGAGGGAAGAAGGCAGACGTTTTATGATTGAAAGGTCAGACATTTCAGCTGTATCTTCCTAAGTGATGCCAATCAGTTATAAACATCACCCATCATCTTCCAGTAGCAGTGATAGAATTCATAGCATCTGAGCATGGCATTCAAGAGATGACCCTCCTCATCAGTTCTATTGAAAGCAGTGATCCATAAACAAGAACTCTACAATACTGTGCATGAGGGGGAAAAATGGAAAATTGAGGTTCTCTCATCAGTAGAAGATTGGTGTTCAAGCCTGATCTGAAATAGACAAACTGACTACTTTAATCCAGGATAATACAATGGAGACATTTAAGCAAGAAGGGCAACTGGTTGTGACACACTTGAGAGAAAATTGGAAAATATCTTCAGTGATGGTGTTTGAAGGGAGACCCTGGTGGCGCAGTGTGTTAAAGCGCTGAGCTGCTGAACTTGCAGACTGAAAGGTCCAAGGTTCGAATCCTTGGAGCGGAGTGAGTGCCTGCTGTTAGTTCCAGCTTCTGCCAACCTAGCAGTTCGAAAACATGCAAATGTGAGTAGATCAATAGGTACCGCTCCAGCGGGAAGGTAACGGCGCTCCATGCAGTCATGCCAATGGCCACATGACCTTGGAGGTGTCTACGGACAATGTCGGCTCTTCGGCTTAGAAATGGAGATGAGCACCAACCCCCAGAGTCAGACACGACTGGACTTAATGTCAGGCGAAACCTTTACCTTTACCTATGGTGCTTGAAGAGTAGTAGAAAGTACATATATGTTACCCAGTTTGATAAATAATAAAACATGCTGTTGGCATTAGAGGAAGTAGCTTTCAGAAACAAATGAGATCTTCAGCTGGGTGAGTTTGGGAAGTCAATCCTTGTTTAGCCCCTTCTTTTCCTGTTGTGGGGATTCTTTTGTATAGTTTATGTAGTATGGGGGGGGGGGGGAAATGGCAAACAACTCATCAAATTCAATCTGATATGAACAGGAAGGAGTGATTTATGGACTAATGGAAGCTCTTATGAATTTCCACAAAATAGAAAAACAAAATGGGCACAAATATTGTACTGGTCCCTGGTGTGGTGGGAAAATGTAATGGTTGGTCTTCCACATAAAATAGTTTGGGAAATATAACTCTAAATTAAGGTTTTATGACTTCATGTTATTTGGTCTATAAATTCAGATGTTCTTTTTCTTTCTCTGCATGCTCAAGCAAGAAGTTCTCTTTGGGGGAAAAAAGACAGAGAGAAATAAGTTGTGACATATATTTTACATATGAATCTGTGCTGGGTTATGCTAGGGATGACTGATGAAAACAGCAGTAGGTTGGGAGGCATTGTGATAGTAGCTATAGTGTCTAAGTAGTAATAGTAGTTCATCTAATCAGGAAAGGAGCCCCCATGGCCTAGTGGATTAAAGCCTCGTGACTTGAAGGTTGGATTGCTGACCTGAAGGCTGCCAGGTTCGAATCCCACCAGGGGAAAGTGCGGATGAGCTCCCTCTGTCAGCTCCAGCTCCATGGACATGAGAGAAGCCTCCCACAAGGATGGTAAAATATCAAAACATCCAGGCGTCCCCTGGGCAACGTCCTTGCAGACGGCCAATTCTCTCACACCAGAAGCAACTCAGGTTGCTCCTGACACGGAAAAAAAATCTAATCAGGAACATGGAACTGTCAGAGATGAGAAAATCTAGGTAACTCCTCTATAGTCACAATCATCACTTTCTACCCAGAACCCCCATGTACATGTTTCAGACAATATGTCCCAAAACTGTAAATAGTCTTTGAAAGTAGCATGCTTTATCCAACTTTCTCTCAGTGCGGAGAAAAATGGTAAATTGCCCTTGCAAGAATAAAATCTATGAATCAGAAATCTATACATAAAAGATTGTGTTTGGGCCCCAGCTTTAAATTTTTAAAGCTAGGCTCCGTGTATCTCTCACTTGCCTTTAGGCAAAATTTTCATCCCATGTGGCCATTTAGCCTTTAGTTCAGCCCTGGCCTTTAACTCATGAGCCAGCCAGCTTTCCCTGCCACCAGCCCATCCCTCCCTTGAAGGAAGCAAATTCTCATTGTCAGCAGTAACTGGCTCTGCTACAACCACTCGCATTCCCTTGACCAAAATTGATTTTGATAGATGAGTACAATGTCTCCTGAACAAAACTGCTCTTGCAGAAATACTTACCGGGCGCGCAGGATGCAACTACCAGGAGGAGTTAATGGGAAATCTTTCCAATGTTATGTGAGTCTGTGAAGAGGAGTTGGTCTGACAATGACTGTCACTCAGTTTAACCTCCCACGCTATAGATGATTATTCCTTGAACTATAGAGAAAGATTCTGAGTTTACTGTTAACTACATGGGACAAGTCACTGCCGGATTTGTCATCCTTGCTACAGACACTTCTAATTAGAGTTGCAGTTTATTGGAGGGATTTTCCGTGTACTCTAATCCAATTTGGAAATACAAGCAGTATCACTTACATTCCAAGAAAGCAACAACTCTAAAGGATCTTTCTGGCAGGTCTAATTGCTGTTATAGCATGAGCAAAATACGGTCAGATTTTTTTTTCATTTCCAACGTTAGATATTTCTGCTGGAAAGCTTTATGACTAGTGCATGGATTTCTACTCAGAGTGTTTCCATCCTCCAGAGATTCTTAGGCTGATTTTTTAAATGTTTCTTCTGGATTCGTGCAGTGCTTTGTATAATGATAGAGTTCATGTCTCTCTTACCTCATGCTAATGAAACTATTGTGGATGCAAATATTTAATATGAAATAGGTCCTAACTAAGGAGGCTATGTTCCTTCTCATTTGAGAACTTTAACCCACATGTGTGGGTAGAATTTTGGGTATAAAACAAGCAAAAAATGCAATGCTCAAAAAGTCTTTGGCACAACCTCCCTTGATTTTAATGAGCCACGGTGACTCAACCTGTGACTAAGCTGAAACACATAACAATTTAATCAACTCCATATCCCCCCTTTTGATCTTTCCTTTTCTTTCTTTTGTTGTTTTAGATTTGGTTGAGCAAAATATGGCCTTGGGGTGGTATGTGACCCCTCCAAACTGTTTGTGTGGCCTTCAACTTGTGCATACTCCCCAGACTCAACTTTTTCTGGCCAAAAACAATCTTTTCTATCAGATGAAAGATATAACTCTTCACTAATTTCCTTCTTGAAACAAGTAATGAGTCATTTTAGCTATTTTCAGTACCAGAAGGTCTTTAAAAGTTGCAGGTTTCAAAGATTGTTCACAAATTTGTGATGCTTTTCAAAATTCACATGGTGATGTTTTGCGCAGAAAACAGTGATAACATTTTTGCACAAAAATGCAGAAAATCTTTTTTCTTGCACAAAAGAACCAATGTGACTTGCACAAAATAAGTCTGATCTATAAGAATTCTTATCATTCTAGAATTCTTCTCATCATTGTTTCTAACTCGCAAGAAATGTGTTTTGCAACCCTTTCCTAGTGGTTGATATTTAAGGAAAAAATTAGCTTTTTTCCAGAGCTGTGCAGCTTCTGGAACCTCTTGGAGAAAAGCCTTCAGCCCTATTGTAGTTGATAGATTTTGTGTGTTGTTATAGTTCTTTGTTCATACTAATGATGATGTTATATAAGAAATAAGGATGATGGAATGTAAAGCCTAATAAACAAATTTATTTATTTATTTATTTATTTATTTGCTACATTTATATCCCGCTCTTCTCACCCCGAAGGGGACTCAGAGTGACTTACAAATCAAATGAACATACAATATATTATTAGCATAGCACAATATAAGCATTAAATTACTATATTGTACTATATCATTATATGGTAATATTATTAGTAATATTACACTTAATATATAATATATAATTAATATTATTATATTGTATTATTAGTAGTATAATATTGTATTCCATTATAATATTATTATCAATATTATATGTATATACAATATATATTTATAAATTATTATAATATATATATGTATATAAAATTAGCATAGCATGTTACTATGGCACAGGAGACCTAATAAAGCCCTTAAATCAGGGATAGCAATCATGTAAGTAGTTGGATTTTATTCAGTGTAGCTCCCATTATTTGTCACACCACAATAAGGTAGGAAAGATTGCTGGGACATGCAATTGAACAGTTTCTGGAGAGATTCGTAACTCCCATATCTGCTTTAATTGGTCTCATAAGCTACCAGAATGATCCACATTGCTTTTATTTATTTTAGGACTAGATTACAGCAGAGGATTAGACTTGTTGCATATGTGTGAAATCCATTGTTATACAAGCAGAATGTGCTCGTGCAATGGAACTTGTCATCTTCTCAGATTCTAAAGTAGAGGTGGGAAACATGGGGCTCACATTTTGTTGACTTGAGACCATTCCTTGACCTTCCCAGTGCTTCCCATTTTCCCCAGCCACAGAAGTAGTTTTTCATTCCTGAAAGACTCCAGTTTTCCTCTCACACTGCACAACTATAATGCAATGGTTCCACTTTAACTTTCAGGACTCCATCCTATGGAATCCTGAAATTTGCTATATGAGGAGGGTCATTGGCAATACTACCTCCAAGTACTCCTTGTTTAAAAAAATCCTATTAAAATCATCTCGATAGGAAACCTGAAAGCCCTGGCACACCCATTTAGAATTGTTGGTCAGTGAGCTCCATTGCCTCACTAAACTACAAACTCCAAGATTCCATAGGATGCAGCTATGGCAAATGAAGGGGAACCATAATGCCATCGCTGTGTAATGTAATAGGTGACCTGAATTTGCCCCGTTCCTGAACTAAACCTGAAGTGGAATTCCTGCTGCTTCCATTCTCCATGTGACGCCTCAGGGCAGCGTGAGCACTGGGAACCAGACACGGAGGCCAATAAACAATCTAATATCTTTATTAAAGAAATAAAGGAGACAACCCAAAATAAGCAGAGTATATAATCCAGCAGTAGACCTTTCAGAAAAGGTCAAATATAGTCCAGTAATGTGAAAGTAGATGTCCAGTATTAGAGTTCAAAGTTTTAAATCCGATAACCGAAACACACTCAAACTTCTAGGCTGTTTGAGTGGGGATTACAGCAAGGTCTGTCAAAGAGTTCCAGGTTTCCAATCCGAAGCTAGGATACAAGGCAAGGCAAAGTTAGTTCTTTCAAGGGAACTGGCTTAATTAACGCTTGCTCTCTCCGCTAATCTAGCGCTTTTTCTCTGACTCTGCTTCTCCGAGCGAGATGTTTCCCAAAACAATCTTCGGTCAAAAGGAGCGCACTCTGGAGAACCAGGCTCTGGCTCAAGGGCCTTTTTAATTAACTGTGGGCTAAAACTGTCAACAGGGGACATCTGGAAGAGAGCAGAATCTTGCAGAGTCGGCACAAACCCCTTATCTTCTTCGGCCTGATCCATAATGGCGACGGGGTCATGACTCGAGGGTCTCTGAGACACTACACTCCACTTCCAAAAAAGTTTGGATTGACTTGATCATCCCACTCATATACTACCAACCACAATTGGAAAATATGTGGAAAATTGCCCTCCTTCAGTTCCTATAACTTTCCAATACCTGTTGTAGAGATATAACTTTAGAACTGCATGTTCTTAAATGTGCTGTTCTTCTAGCAAATACACACAAGATGTCATTACTTGAGAAAAATATGACCATCAAGAAGCATTAGTGCAAGACAAGAGAAGCAGACTTCAAAAAGCAAACTACCCTGCTGAAATCTCTATTGAATTTCCTTATTCTCCGCTCATCCTGCCCCTTCATTTTGTTTTGCTAGATTTGAAGTATATCTTCCCTTAGGATCTGACTGAATAATGCACCTCATTCTTGAACAAAAGTCTGACTTCCAACATCTCCATCATCTGGCTGCCTTATTATGTGATGTTTCAATACTGTCTCTCATCACTCTGATTTAATTAGTGTGACAGACTCAGCAGAGATTGCAACATCCCTGGAAAGGAAGCCATGGAGGTGATAGCATTGAGGAGGGAAGGGAAAGAGAAAGTAGAAATGTTATTATAGACTTTTCATGGAAAGCTTAGCGATGGGAAATAATGCAACCAAAAGGCTATAGTACTCTTCAGGACCATCCTTCCCGTTAGGGAGAGTGAAGCAACTTCTCAGAAAGCAGAAGCTTGAAAAAAGGTTTGTAAAAGTTGAATAATGTTGAAAAATAGTCCTGCCGTATAGTTCTCAGTTGCTGTGTGGGACACCTTCTGTTTTGGAAGTAATGTTAACTTATTTAGCCTGGTTGTGTTATGTACATGAAATGGAAGGGGAACCACATTGTCCTTTGCTTAGGATGGCAAAACATTATGAGTCTGTCCTGGTGCTCAATTTTAACTTGTGAGTTAAAGTCAGTCAGCAGGTACTTCCTTATCGTTCATTCCAGTAATGGGAATGGTATTAGTTTTCACTGGTATAGGCTTTGGCTGGAATCTTATGATTGGTTTAGACACATAAGTTTTGTTATACAGTAGAGTCTCACTTATCCAACGTTCTGGATTATCCAACGCATTTTTGTAGTAAATGTTTTCAATATATCGTGATATTTTGGTGCTAAATTCGTAAATACAGTAATTACTACATAACATTACTGCGTATTGAACTACTTTTTCTGTCAAATTTGTTGTATAACATGATGTTTTGGTGCTTAATTTGTAAAATCATAACCTAATTTGATGTTTAATAGGCTTTTCCTTAATCCCTCCTTATTATCCGGGCTGTGGCGCAGGCGGGAGAGCAAGCCAGCTGCAATTAACTGCAATGAATCACTCTGATCAGGAGGTCATGAGTTCGAAGCCGCTCGGAGCCTATGTTTGTTTGTCTTTGTTCTATGTTAAAAGGCATTGAATGTTTGCCCATATGTGTAATGTGATCCGCCCTGAGTCCCCTTCGGGGTGAGAAGGGCGGAATATAAATGCTGTAAATAATAAATAAATAATAAATAATTATCCAACATATTCGCTTATCCAACGTTCTGCCGGCCCGTTTATGTTGGATAAGTGAGACTCTACTGTATATGAAATTGTACTTGTTTTGGTCTTCATGTAATGTCAACTCACAGTTGCATAAATAGAGTTCCACAAGTATAACTGTTGCACATAATAGTCATGCATTCTTGGATGATACATATTCATTGGTATTTTAGTGTACCAGTTAATTCACTGGGATTCCAGATTCAACTATGCACCCCAGGGCCGTAGCCAGAAAATTTAGGGAGGGGGGGTTGAAAATGGGGGGGGGGGGTTGAAGCCCTAACACACACACACACCCCGGCTATAGGCCTGTCAATATTTGCTTGAGATAATGCCTGGAGGGACACTTAATTTTTTGTGTCTCATAGACTTAGCATGGAGATTTGGTTAACCAGTTAAAATTCATGAGTAAACCAGGTATTTTTTTTAACCTGAAAATTTGGGGGGGGGGAGTTGAACCCCCCCCCCCCGGCTACAGGTCTGATGCACCCCCTCCCCCATTTGTAGTTGGTTGTGCAGTATTGGTATTCAACAGAAAGCTCTTGTAGCTGTCTTATTCCGAGAAACAAAAGGAACAAGAACTGGGATATAGTCAAACAGTCTGAGGTCAAAACAAGGAAATAAGTCAAGAGAATAAGTCATTGAGAATAACAATATCAGAGCCAAAGTGAAAATACACGGAGTACAGGATTCAGAGACACAAAACAGTGTTGCAGATCAGTTGTCAGCAACAAAGGCAGCTGCTAGATTTATAACCCGGTCTCAACCTCTCAGTTGTTCCTTTAATTTCCAAACGTTTGTCATAAAGGTGTCGAGATCTTCTGAACCCCTCCCTTTGTTGTCGGCATTCCATCAAGGCATTCCATCTGTGCTCTCCTCTTGAGGTTGTTGGGAGATACTACTCTCAGGCTCAGCTACTAGAATTTCCAGCTTCAAGTTGGGTGCTACTGGATCTACACTGTCATATAATGTAGCTTCAGAATGTAGATTAAATGCATTGAACTGGAGTATATGCGTCTACATTGCCGTATAAACCAATGTAGTTAATCTGCATTCTGAAACTGTATTATATGGCAGTGTAGATCCAGCCTCACACTCAGCAACTGCCCTTTCCATCAGCCCTTCCTTTTTGTTGAGTCCTGAGAGCAGGGCATGGCAGTAGCATAGCTGTCACCTAACTATGTGAGTGCAGGTTAAAAACGTTAAACTATATGAGAGTTTTAGGACACTGATTGGGACTTTGGAACCACAAAGGTGGTTCCAAAGGCTGTGGGGCCGGGCTGTGGCGCAGGCTGTTGAGCAGCCTGCTGCAATAAATCACGCTGACCATGAGGTCATGAGTTCGAGGCCAGCCTGTGGAGGGGTGAGCACCCTTCAATTAAAAATTAAAAAAAATAGCCCCTGCTCATTGCTGACCTAGCAACCCGAAAGATAGTTGCATCTATCAAGTAGGAAATAAGGTACCACTTATAAAAGTGGGGAGGCAAGTTTAACTAATTTACGACTTGGAATGAGGAAGTGCCATCAGAGTGGATGATGATGCACCTGCTCCCCCCTGTGGCCAGAATCGAACATCCCCTCAGGAGAAGGTTAAATTGCCTCTGCGTCTGTCTGTCTCTGTTTGATGTGTTTATGGGCATTGAATGTTTGCCCTATGTGTGTATAATGTGATCTGCCCTGAGTCCCCTCAGGGTGAGAAGGGCGGAATATAAATACTGCAAATAAATAAATAAATAACTATACTGTTCAGGGGCAACATTTTCCCCACTCCTGTTGTAAGCAGGGCTACAGTTTGCTTCTTGTGTTTATGTCTTCCCTTCCACCTTGACACTAGAACCTGGACCTTCCTGCCTTGTTAACAAGCAGATTAACACTTCAGTAGTTTTCCCAGGGTACGAATCTGCTTGTTAACGAGACAAGAAGATGCACGCTTCCTTGTTACAACATCCTCTTCTTGAACATGTACAACACAGTGGTGGAAGCAGCAGCAGAGCAGGTCCCTATAGATTCGCAGCGTTAGAAGAGACACAAGGGCCAACCACTTCCTTTCAGCATGACACAAGCCATAGTGCTCCTATAGAATCAACAGAAAGGGACGTGTGGGAGATTAAAGAGTGATTCTGGTCATTCTTCCATATTAGCAGCAGTTAGGAACATAGCACACACAGAGAGACAGACAGACAATGGAAAAGCAGTTAAAATTGCTATTTTTATCTAAGAAAATACATTTATTTATTTATTTATTTATTTATTTTTCAAACTTATATGCCGCCACTCCCCTAGGGCTCGGGGCGGCTTACAAGAACTGGCTAAAATCAACAATTTAAAAACATCTTAAAACATCTTTAAATACATCTCTAGGAATTCCAGATTTTGTGTTTTCAGTTATCAAATTCATTGATTATAGAGATTCTAAGAAATCAGTGTGGATAAAGTTCAGAGTCCCATTGTGGAAATAAAAAGCTTGCCAATTGCTTCTTCCCATGACTAAAATTCCAGATTTTTTTTTTAGAAAATAAGCTGGAAAATAAGTCCATTACAGCTGAAAGAAGATTCCCTTCTGTACCGCGGAAGCTTAGCCTTTTTGTGCATTAAATGTGCATGTGTAAAGGAGATTGAAAGAGCCTAGTTACCCTTATAATCATCATGTCACTTGGAATGATGAGTGTATGCTAAAAACCAGGCTTCTCCCTGCTTTTTAAGAAGTATATTATGACTTTAACAAAGGCATTTAAAATTGTGAACTTTCTCGGATCATTGTCATTCATCATAAGACGCACAACAGAAGTTTTTAAAAATCTGGTCCTTGCAGTTCCTGGGTGTATATGGAGATGTTTTATTTCTATATTTATTTAGTTTTCACTATCACAAGGCAATTACCCTTTCATTTTAAGGTTTAACTTTGCTGTAGAATTACATTTCTTGAACAGTATTTCTGTCTAATGCAAATGTTTAGGTTACATGCGAGCAAAATTGATTTCCACAGTATGAAAGCATTTGCTTGTCAAGCTAGAGTGATTTCCTGAGGGTTTATGTGAAAGGACAAATTTAATTTTAATGTAGGTGGTCAGGAAACAAACTCTCTACTTGCACTATCTCTTTTTAAAGCCAAATTAGAGCACCTTAGCATGGGAAACTCTGCTACGTGGTTGTTGAAAGGCCATGTTTAAACTCATAGGAAGCCATCTGGAAGTACAGTTTTGTGATGTGGTATTTGAGTAAAGCTGCAGCCAGTTAGGACTATTTATTTTACCACATGGAGAAGTCTGTTCATGAAATGCTCAGAATACACAGACGTGAAGATATATAATGTACTTGTGCAATGTAAATCTACCTTGGTGTACATACATACGTAGTGGTTGTATTAAAGCATCCCTCTGCTGAAAAGAAACACTGCATAGCCAGCAGTTGTAACATTAGGTTGGTCAATTTAAATCCTATTCTGCTTGCTTATTGTCCCATTGGGCAACAGAGAATGCAGTACAGTAGAGTCTCACTTATCCAAGCTAACGGGTCGGCAGAAGCTTGGATAAGCGAATATCTTGGATAGTAAGGAGGGATTAAAGAAAAGCTTATTAAACATCAAATTAGGTTATGATTTTACAAATTAAGTACCAAAACATCATGTTATACAACAAATTTGACAGAAAAAGTAGTTCAATACGCAGTAATGTTATGTTGTAATTGCTGTAATTATGAATTTAGCACCAAAGTATTACGATATATTGAAAACGTTGACTACAAAATTGGCTTGGATAATCCAGAAGCTTGGATAAGCGAGGCTTGGATAAGTGAGACTCTACTGTATCTGTTTCTGCAATCCCAGTCAATAGAGAGACATATTAAAGGTGCTGATGAATAACTGAGCAGCATCCAAGGATATGCAACTGATGTTAGTTAGTCCCAACTAAACTAGACCCACTGACTCAGTTGTGAGTCCCATTATTTGGAAGTCTCTATTCTAGTTGGAATTAACAATGAGATTTAGGTCCATGTGAAATTGTTACAATTTTGCACATCTTCTTATGCAGCCATGAAATGAGTAATTGTCAGTCTGGTTAGTACTAGGATGCAAGGCCACCAATGAATACTAGATATTGTAGGACACATTTCAGAGGAAGGAACTATCAAAACCATTGCTTAACAATCCTTGTGTAAATAAAAACCTTATGGGGTCATTGGAAGCTGACAGGCAAATAGAAGATACACACACTTCAGAAAAAGTACAATTACATGTGTAACAGAAGCTTACACTTGTGTATGAACAACAGGAACCTGGCTAGAGCATTATGCTCAGAGCCATCTAAGCATGACAAAACTCAGGCATTCCTGGAGATCAAGGAGAGATGGAAAGAAAAACAGTCTAGCTTGAAGTTCATAATGAAATATTGCATATTAATGCAAAATGAATCACTCTTTACCCAGAGAAACCACATATTGGAGGGTTGTTGTATGTCTTTCAGGCTGTGTGGCCATGTTCCAGAAGTATTCTCTCCTGACGTTTCGCCCACATCTATGGCAGGCATCCTTAGAAGTTGTGAGGTATGGAAAAACAGTTTTTCCATACCTCACAACTTCTGAGGATGCCTGCCATAGATGTGGGCGAAACGTCAGGAGAGAATACTTCTGAAACATGGACACACAGCCCGAAAGACATGCAACAACCCTGTGATCCCGGCCATGAAAGCCTTCAACAACAAACCACATATTGGCCAAGCTTCTAGCACATTATGGTAAATGGTGTATACCTAAAACTATCCATGAATGTTAGAGATGGAAGGTCTGGGGAAAAGGGTTAATTTTTCCAATTTAATTTTTTACTTAAGACTTACACAGAATTTTTTTACAGACATGATATGGTTTCAAATACAATCCAACCACTGCATGCAAAACCAATTGGGAATAAAGTAAAATGAACCACATCCAAAAGTACTCACCATAAAAGTTTTCAGAGAATCAGGTGTGGGCCATATTCAGATTTTTAACTACACTTCATATATTATTAGTGGCTACCATTTGTCATGAAATTATCAACAACTATTTCACCTCTAACAATATGTACAACTGAAATCTGCATTACTCCATGGGGAAAGGTAAACAAAGTTGTTTAAATGTTGTTAGAATAGGGTTTTAAAGTAAAAATGTATATATATTTCCTTGCAAGAAGAAAAAAAAGGGAAAGTGTAGCCACCATACATCAGAATTCAGGCAAGGTTTCTAATAGTCTAAGGATAAGAGGAAGTTGTAGACAAAGGAAGAAATGGGAGCAGCCTGTTATTTATGAATAACCATTGTGAAATTTCTTCTGCTTTTTTAAAAAAGAATGTCGATATTAAAAGAATGATATTAAAGGCACATTGGAAGCAGTGTAATGTTGAAAGGAGAAATCCGAGGAAAAGACATGAGAATTATTTAATAGAAATTGCATTCTCAAATGGTTATGTCTCGTTTATTTTGTTTAAAATATAGTAGCTTGATTTAGCTCCTTTGAAAGTTTGAACATGGATAATGTGTTTTAATACTTTCCTACAAATAAGCAAGAACAGCAAAATGCTTCTAGAATTAATGGCAGAGGTAGGAACGATAAGGTGTATAGGCTGTATCCAACCGTTGGATGTTTCAACCATTCTTCTTCTGAATAATAATAATAATAATACAGGTTTTCACACACACACACACACACACGCGCACACATTTCTCTATGTAATTACTCTCCAATACTTTCAGTTATTTGAAATAGAGGGAGAAAATTCTCAGTGATCTATTGTTCCTTTGAGCAGCGTTTTCAAATTGATTAAAATTCTACCTTTCAATCTGGGAATGAATAATAACAAATACTCTTTCAATTCCTAACCTACATAAGGTCAAAAAAGGACCAAAATAATCCTTGCTGGTCCCTAGCCTAAATGTAATTGTTGGCCCTAATTAGTAGAGGAACAAGTGTCATATTTCAAGTTGCTTAAAAGATAGTTTGGTTTTTAGTAAAATATCAACAAGGCCATCTTTTGAGCATCTTGACAGATGTTTCTTGTTTTGCCTTTGGATACCATTGAACCCATTTACACTACCATGTTATGCAGTTTGAAACCATTACACTGACCATAAAATGCAGTTTAATGCAGCAGTTTTGCCATTGAGCCTCCCTGCAAGTACTTCTCTGGTGTGTGATGGGAACCAGAGGGCTATGTGGCAAAGCAGTTTTGGAACTGGAGTTGCCACTGAAACTTACCCCATGTGAAGAGTCCCTTGATTGAAGGAAAGCAGGCATGCTGGACAGGAAGTGTGGTGCAAGTATGGGATCTGTACAGTACGGGATGTATACAGTATACAGTTTCAGTGCCAACATCTATGCTAGTTCTTTGAAACAGAAAAACTTTGACATGTCTCTTCATTTTGCAAAAAAATCCTACAAAACAGAATGATTGGTTCTACAAAAATCCGTTCTGAATTGCCTGCCTAATTGGACGTGTAGGTGTTAGAGGATTTGAGCTGCTGCCAGGTGGACAAAGGAAGGGGCACCAAGGAGCTTAACCTGCCTGCCTTCCTGGTATAAAATGACTTAGGAGAGATTTCCTTCTCAAGAAGCTTTGGTGAACCCTTGTTGTGCAAATTGAATGTTAGAAGAAATTATTTTTTCAGGGTCACGTCATACTTCAAAAGAAGAAAGTGACATTGAAAAAGAACATAGTGAGCTGACATTTTCCACAAGGCCCTTGTCAAATGAGAAGCCCTCCACCTGTACTCCAAGCCCTACCTTTATCACACTTCGACCCTTTGGTTGGAGTCCTGTTGGCGACATATGCCTTGTAGTGGCAGTGTGTGATGTCCCATGGACCCCCGGGCCGTGAACCTGACTCCATTGTGGACAATAGCAATGAGGAAACAGGTTTAGTGCCAATTCAGCAAGACTCTGCCCCGTTCCAGTTGTTTTCTATTGACAATTCTAGTTCAGTGCTCATTAAGAAGGACCTTGGGACGGAGTTTTCTCTTCCCAGCTCTCCCCCCTTTGATCGAAAAATGTTTGTGCAAACGGACAGGCAGGAGAGAGCGGACAAAGACGAAGTGCGAGATTAGCAGCAAGGGAATCTCTTGATTAGCCTATTTCCCCTGAGAACTCTCAGGGAGGATCGCATCTGTGGAGATGTTTGCTTTAGCTCTTTTCCCTTGGGAAAAGAGTAGTTGGACACCTGCTCTGAGCAAAGATTTGGAGTTCCTTAAAAGTTCTGTGCGCTGGCTAGTCGGCGCGGAGTCAACAAGTCAGTTCCAAGGATTAGCTTCGGTTCCAGTCAAGTGTGGACTGCGTTTTAAGTCCGCTACCTTCCAGTTTCATCGTGCCTTCCCTTGCCGTGTTTCTTGTCCTGTTTCGCCGTAATTCCAGCCTTGCATCTTTGTGTCGAGTATCCAGTCTTGTCTTCAATTCCTTGCCTTGGACTTACTTTGAACTCTAGAAAAATCTTGGACGTTTTCCCCACTCAATCTGCTTAGAAGTTTGAGTGTGTTTCGGTTTGGATTATAACTTTGAACTCTAATATTATATACTGGACAATATTTTACTGGACTATATTTGACCTTCCCTGAAAGGTCTAATGCTGAACTATATATTCTGCTTATTTTTGTTCTAATTTACTAATTCCTTAATAAAGATATTAGACTGTTATTGGCCTCTGTGTATTGGTTTCCAGTGCTCCGCTGCCAGGGCGTGACACAGTGGAAGCTGGAGGATTCTGAGAATTGTCAACCCATCCTCAGTAACTATTTCCAAGCCTGGCAGGAACTTGGCTGCTAAATGGCATGTTCCTCCATTTAGGGATTTCACTTGCGGTTTATTGCTGTTATAGCTGGGGGTTAGATCATGTGGGTCCAATTCATGGGTGCTTCTGGCACAACAGAAAGCCACTTTGTTTTCAGCTCACTGATCAAGCAAGCAAGGTGCCATGGAGATGCATATCACCTTTGCAGGCAAGAATGAATAATTTTACCATTTCTCCTTTTATGCAAGAAAGTAATTGAAAACTACACCGTCTTTGAAGATGTCGGATTCAATTGTACGTTTAAAATACAATTGTGAGTTTCTTCCCTTACAGAAAACAGCATTTGCTGTGCAGAAAATGTTTTCCATGCAGGAAGCTTTTATCTCCAGTGATATTTTACTGTGCAGAAAGTCTTGTTTCCTGTGTATTGTTAAAGCTCATATTTATTTCTTTGCACAGAATAAGTCCTGAACTGTGAATAATGACATTGTGCTTTCTCTGCAGAAAATGCTGTTTTCAATTCAATTGATGTAATGGACTGCATTTTCACACCGGATAAATCCTGAACTGTGAGGATTCTTGCCCATTTAGGACTCCCCTAATCTGTGCTTCCCAACATTCAACCATTTTTTGGCATATCTTCTAATATATTTTCCACCCTGGGTTAGGAAGCATTGCTTGTTCCACACATAGTATGTATATTTCCATAGTGAATAATGAAAGCTATCGCAGTTTCCACAATCTATTACAGTGTTTTGGCAGATCAGACTAAATGCATTCCGCTTTCTGCCAACATTTTATGAAGTGGAACAGCTTAGTTTCGCTCACCCTTAATCATCCTACTCTAATTCATATTTGGACAAGTGTAAAACAAATTAGACCACATATTGTATTATGAATTGCATGTATTTGTTTTTTCTAACAAGTGCGATTAATTTGAAAGATATTCTAACCACAATGAAAAACTTTTTTCTTGTGAGCCAGTGTCATTAATATTTAAGGCAGTAGCCCTGAAAAGAAGCGTTTCTAACATGGAGTAACATCAGTATGGAATAATAGTATTGGGCCTCAGGATCCTTTCCAAAAATTAGGTGTTTTACAAGCAATGTGCCCATGATTTGGGTTTCTTTGGAGGGGATACCACTATCCATTGGCAGCATTAAAAAAAATTGGTTGGCATCCAGTTAGGCAATTACAGTGTTCTAAGCTTAGAGACACACAACTTCATCAATATTTATGATTGTAGCACCATTGAAATCCACCTTAAGAGCTAGGCAGCTATGATGTGTAAAGGTATTCTGCAGGACTAGCAAGCAGGACAGTGAATTATGATGCACCCAGGACCCTATTTGCCAGCAAGCTGTGGTCACAAGGATTTGCAATAGGACCCTCTAGGGTTCTCTGCTTCTACATGTTGCACCACATTTCATTGCCAGAATGATGCTAGAAACATTGTTCTTCGGTGCTCTGCTTGCAAGTGGCACTGAACTCTTTTGCTCAGTATACATACCTGGCTTTTGAGGGGAGGAGATGGAGCATAGCTCCAATATCATAGTAATGACTCCAATCCAGATCGCAGTCATTCTGATTTATTTTGAAATATATTTATTTATTTATTTACAGCATTTATATTCCGCCCTTCTCACCCCGAAGGGGACTCAGGGTGGGTCACATTGCACACATAAAGGCAAACATTCAATGCCATAACATAGAACAGAGACAGAGACAGATGCAGGCATGGGCTGGCCTCGAACTCATGACCTCTTGGTCAGAGTGATTTGTTGCAGCTGGCTTGCTTTCCAGCCTGCACCACAGCCCAGCCTTGTGCAAACCTTGTTTATGTTGGCTGGAAGAAGTATTCTGTATTCCATCACTTTGCCTTTATCTTAACTACCAGAAGTTTTGTACATCTGTGGCACAACAACTAATTTTAGAATTTAGAAAGTGCCCAACATCAAATTGAAGACACATAAGCTTCTTTGCCATTCAGAACGTGACATATCCCACAAAAGCACATCATAATTTAATATTTACATTTTCTGAATTTGGCCATGATGTTCCCAGTTTTCTTTTTAAAATGCATGCATTTTTAATGGGTGGACACTCTCTTTTCATTTATAATGTCTTTTTAAATTGCATCTGTTTTGAATTCACCATACCCTGCTGACATTCCACCTAACATGCATGCTTGCCCTGTGATGTGCAGAACTTAGAAAAGTAACTTTCTTGGACTACATGTCAGTTGGGTTATTCTGGAAATTACAACCTAAAAAAAAAATGCCCAGCTCCAAGCTCCAGTTGGGCACAGAATTCCTTGGCAGAAAAATCATTATGAAAAGAGGGTTGTTGTATGTCTTTCGGGCTGTGTGGCCATGTTCCAGAAGTATTCTCTCCTGACGTTTCACCCACATCTATGGCAGGCATCAACCTCTGAGGATGCCTGCCATAAATGTGGGCGAAACGTCAGGAGAGAATACTTCTGGAACATGGCCACACAGCCCGAAAGACATACAACAACCCTGTGATCCCGGCCATGAAAGCCTTCGACAACACATTATGAAAAGAGTTTCCCTGGTGGAGGTGGAAATTTTTAAAACTACAGTACTTATTCTTTGCACCACATATTATGAAATAGCTTCCAGTGCCAAGGAGCCTATTAAAGCAGGGAGAATGTATGCCGGATCACAGAGAATCCTGATAAAAGATGAGTGAGTGGGTTTTTTCCCCAAACAAGTCAAGAGTATGAAATTTCTCATTCTGAAAGTTGTGCTATATTAAATAGTCCTAAAGATTAAAGGCACTCTGAGATCAAAAGAAGCAAACCTGATACAGATCTCTCTCCTGGTTTTAATGACAAACAGACATTGATTTGTTGACTGCTATGGTCTTACACCTAATAACCAGTCTTTCTTCTATTCATTATCCCTGCCCAGGAAGTGGTGTCAATTTAAGCCTATCTGTTAGGAGTATCTGTATCATGTTGTTGCTGTTCTCTTAGCAGCTAAAAAGACACAATACTGTTATTGGATAGCTTTAAAGGCATCCAAGCCAAGTTTCTTTTATAATGTTTTTAAATGTTATCCATACTAATAAATTTGTGGATGTTATATTTCGTTAAAAAAATAAAATGCTGGGGTTCAGGGTTGATATAGTTTCTATTCTCCTGTTCTAAAAGCTTTTATCAGAACCGCATGATTTTGCTTTTCTTTCTCTGTATTTGTTATTTTGAATGCACACACAGGTCAGTAACAGATCCAGACAGTAGAAGAATATGGGACTTCAATTTAGATGTGATTGATTGTTTCATTTAGCAATTAATTTTGGAAGGCCAGATGACTCATCACTAAAAATACATTATCACTTGACAGCCCTAATAACAGCCCTTTGGATTTATTTTGTAAAAAGCAAAAATTTGCAGAGGGTTTGTGTGTGTTTGTGCACGTAAAAGAACACAAAATTGCATCTGTAAGCGCTATTAAAATCCAGTGGTGTTGGAGTAATTTAGCAATGGTTACTAAGCACCTTGAATGAAATATACCTTGTGCAATAGGGCTGGGGAACTTTTGTTCTCCCTTCCCTCAAAGTTTTTGTGTTTGAGCTCCCATCAGAAACATCCAGCATGGCCAGAGATAAAAGACAATGAAAGTTGGACCCATAATGTCTTAGAGGCCAACATTTCCCCAGCCTTCCTGTAGAACACTATTTACTCCACCAGATATTGGAAGTCAGAAATCTCTTTCTAAACTCATTATATTGTCCTATGATTTCCAAAACTTGACATCCTATGTTGGGATGCTTTTGCTTACCAATGGGATAGAGGATGTAAGCTGGTCTGTGTTCAAAAGGGGGGGAAATGCGGGTACGCTCACAGGTGGAGTATACGCTCTTTTCCCTTGTTTCTGGAGCTAATGGCAGCCACATAATATGGTGTTCATTACTTTTTCCCTCTCCCCTCCTCACTAGTAAGCAGCAACAGCAGCATTGAACACTGCTGGGTGGAAAGTTGGGCACAGGGTGCAAAGGAGGTAAAGAAAGAGATGCGTATACGTGTAAGCCACACATAGCAATGTAACAGAATGCCACCTACACATTGACTGTGGTACACAAATTGATGTTAGATAAGTTGCGCTAAATGCAGTGATGTGCTATGGGTGGTACAACTGAATGCGCATCTCTTGGTTATATGGATCTCACGCATATGAGATGTTCATATACATCTGCTTGCACATAGCCTGCTCATATGCAACTCTTTCCCTGTGTCAGGTAAAATGCCTCTCATAGGGGAACTCAGAAATGTGTGAGACACCAACAAGACTTTGTAGGTATTCTACTATAATAAAGCAAAAATATCTATATCACAGAAACTATAATTAAAAGGGGCAGGACTTTCATCTGCCAGCAGAGTGCCTGGTTTACATGAAGAGGCTTCAGTCTCTGATATTTCCATTTATAATAATCAGGTAGGCTGGTATTTTGTCTGTCTCAGCCTTTCAGGTAGCTGGCAAGTCCTGTCTTTAAATAGCTAAAAAAGATAAGAGAGGAAAGTTGTTGGGCCATTGCGACTGCATCTTCTCCCCCTGACATTTGAGAGAGAGGATATAATGATGATGTTTCTCTCTGCCTATAGAATCACAGAATCCTAGAGTTGGGAGAGACCTCATGGGCCATCCAGTCCAACCCCGTTCTGCCAAGAAGCAGGAAATCGCATTCAAAGCACCCCCGATAGATGGCCATCCAGTCTCTGCTTAAAAGCCTCCAAAGAAGGAGCCTCCACCACACTCCGGGGCAGAGAGTTCCACTGATGAATGGCTCTCACAGTGAGAAAGTTCTTCCTGATGTTCAGGTGGAATCTCCTTTCCTGTAGTTTGAAGCCATTGTTCCGCGTCCTAGTCTCCAGGGCAGCAGAAAACAGCTTGCTCCCTCCTCCCTATAACTTCACCTCATATATTGATGCATGGCTATCATGTCTCCTCTCAGCCTTCTCTTCTGCAGGCTAAACATGCTCAGCTCTTTAAGCCGCTCCTCATAGGGTTTGTTCTCCAGACCCTTGATCATTTTAGTTGCCCTCCTCTGGACATTTTCCAGCTTGTCAACATCTCCTTTCAATTGCGGTGCCCAAAATCGGACACAGTATTCCAGGTGTGGTCTGACCAAGGCAGAATAGAGGGGCAGCATGACTTCCCTGGATCTAGACACTAGACTCCTGTATCTCTCTTACAAACTGCAGGGATATGAGAGGCCACTTCCACTGCCCAGCTGCATTCTTCTTTGTCTTCCATCCTCTGCTGTAGCAACAGCCTCATCCCTGCAGGATGATTTGGATGAAACACGAGAGGCTAAAAAACAAAACATGTATATCTCACTAAAAGGATCCCAGCCATGGTCTGACATTCTCCATGGCCCAGAGCCTTCCGCCATAGATGGAGTGGTGAATTTTATTTATTAGGAAACATCTACTGTGTCTCTTCATCATCAATAAAAATCCTCTTTTTCACCAGTAGCACATGCTAGATCTGGCTCTGTGTGTGTGTTTTGGGAATGACTGGCATAGATCAGGACCACAAACCAAAGAACAGCGTGGCAAAAAACCTTATTCGTGTATTTAACCCACCTTTCTTCTTATGTAGGAGCAGCAGGGCTTATTTTGGAGAAAGTTCCCCTGAATCCATGATGCTTACTTCTGAATTGTACATTCCATTTGTAATCTAGCCGGAATGCAATTTAGTGCTTTTTGTTTAAAAACGGAAACAAATGAGTGGAGAAATGTAATCATTGAATCTTTTAGTATGACGAAGGAGCCCCATCAGCGAAAATGATTTACCTTGTGCTTGATTATATTCCTTGTTCTCTGATTGCCCCCTTGCAAATCTATTGCAAGTCATAGTAAACCTCAGAAGCTTTCTTATCATCTCATCCAGTTGCCAGAGCAAATCGGGTGAGTCAGTTAACTTGGTGTTTCAGCAAATAACATTACCACTTTTACTCTGACAAGAAGTCCCAGGGCTGTTGTCACCGGTATCCATCCTCCTCTGCACCGGTGCTAGAATCCCATGCCATTAATTTTTACAAAATGGAATGGAAAGGAAAGACCCCTCCAAGGAGGTAAGAAAAATTCCTCTTATATTTTGAATTTCCATGGCTGCTTTAAAGAGATTACTTTTAGGTGCCAAAAAGTCCTTCTGCTTTCTGGAAATTCAACAGTGACCCGTCCATTGCATAGTATCTGCCAGCCATCACATCTGGTTTGATCACTGGTGGGCAGAGAGAAAGAGAGCCGAGTTCTGTAAATAATCCACAGTGGTTTAATATCCAGAAGAAACTGGTGACTTCTGTGTCAGTAGTTGGTGAATCTGTTCTGAGTTTTAGTCTGACATTCAAAGCCACTATCCAAGATGTTGCGCCTAAGGTTCAGTATCTGGGATATCGCCTTTAAAGTTTGGATTTTAAAAAATGGAGTGAATTCAAACCACCAGGTTCTACAAAAAGACTTTATAATATAGAATGGATTTAAACCTTTTCATTTTCAAATCAAGATAGCTTTAAGCAAAAATACTTTGGGATGGTGGAATGCAAGCAAACTCAGCTCTTATTTTAAAAACAAACAAATCATATATTTTCCCCTAGCTTTGCTGGCTGGCTGATGTGATAAGTATGGAAATAGAAAAACAGTGCCTGTGCCTGATAATATGTCAAAGCAGAGAAGGGTTTCGACTGTTCAGAGTTGCATACAGTTAGACAGGATTGAGATACTGCAAAATAAATGCAGGCATACAAACTGGTATAGTGTGCACAGCTTATGGAGGTCCATAAATTTAATATTTCTTGATGTAAAAAAAGACCATTATGGTATATGATATGATTGAGCTTTAGGGGCTTAATCGGATTGCTAGGCCCAGCCAGAGCACACTCATTAAGTCAGTAAGACTAGAATAAATGCTGGCTTACTATGTTCCTATTAATTTGTAGGGACATTGTAGTTCCTACATTGGTTTGTAGTTCCATTGGGAGTAGAAACTGGATTCCGGCTGGGAGAAAATCATTGCACCCACCGGATATTGTTTGAGGGCAATTGTCAGTATTCCTTACTACCGGCTGGGGATACTTGGACTTGCAATCCACCAACATGGTGGACAACTGTCTTGACTCCCATGCCTGAGTCCAGCCTTAGACTAGTTGTAAGACTGTTCAGCCAGCATGACCACAGTCATGCAAAAAGTAGCCATTCCAAGAACCAATTCTGAATGTGTCCAACTTTCTATTCAGGATACTACAAATGTTTACCCTCGTGTAACAGAGATGGGAGTCCTCAGATGTTGGACTGTGAATCCCAGTAACCCTAATCAGTATTCTTTGCCCAAATGTGCTCAATTTTGTTCTTTGCAGAGACATTGTTGCCCACATGAATCAGAAGAAGGGTACTGCTCTGTGCTCTTGATAAGGTTCAGCAGCTTGTCAGTGGCATCAAAGAAACGTGTAGCAGGAATGCAGCACAGTTCCCAATTCATCTTCTCTGACTGACACACAGTTCTGTCTAAACCCCTTAGGAAGATCTAGGAGGCAATTGCTTTGTTTGGGTAGTTCCAAATCCCTTTTACATGGTCAATTCCAAATGGTGACTGCTCGCCATGGTGCACCCTCAGTATTATACAGTCCTCTTCATTTTAATTGGCAGTTTCTTCTTGTTGGTTCTGAAGGATTCATTCTTCCTCTGTTCTGTTCAGGAGACCCTCATGTCTTCTGGTGCACTGAATCTCAACATGCAATGCAGTGCATTGATCTTCTCTTCCAAGATAGCCATTTGTTTGTCCTTGCTGTAAGTATAGTCCGCGAATGTTTTCAGGCAAGATGACACACTTTACATAGACATTGCAGCAAATAGTGACAAATCATTCTTCCTCCATCCCTGCAGTTATTTTTTCATCCCTTTTAGACTAATAACTTAGTAATAAGATTGGCCCTTAGTGACTTTTTTAATGTCAGGAGCGACTTGAAAAATTGTGAGAGAATTGACCGTCTGCAAAGACGTTGCCCAAGGAACGCCCAGGTGTTTTTGATGTTTTACCATCCTTGTAGGAGGCTTCTCTCATGTCCCTACATGGGGAGCTGTAGCTGACAGATGGGAGCTCATCCACGCTATCCCCAAATTTGAACCTGCAACCTTCAGGTCAGCAACCCAACCTTCAGGTTAGCAGTCCTGCTGGCACAAGGGTTTAATCCATTACACCACCGGGGACTCCTGTCCTTAGAGACTGGGTTTCAGAGACTGAATTTCATAGCACTGATAGCTACTAGCTTCATCCCCAAACAAATCAGTGACTCAACAGAAGACCCACCCCTTTAGACCATGTTCTCAGGGAGAGCGTGCAGACAAAAAAGTGCTCCATGAGCCCTAAAAAGGTCAAGGAAAACCCCCAAAACATGCCCACCCTCTGGTCTCTTCTATGAGACTGAGCCTCAAAGACTCAGCTCCATCTCCAAGCAACTCAGCAGAAGTCCTGCTTCCTAGATCATGTGCTTCAGGAGTGCACACGGTGGAAAACAAACAGAAGCCCACACATAAGCCTTTAAAAAAAACATTTCAAATATTTGAGGCCATTGTTCTTACAGCATTATAGCATTGCTTCTGAAGACAAAAACCCAACGTACAATTTTGACATAAAATGCCCCTTCCATACAACCTGGTTCATTTTCTTTGTGGTTCAGCTCAAGATTAACCTATGCACTTCTTATGTTTCTCCAATATTAAGTTAATTCAAAAATAAATGCCAATTTGACCACCTTTACAGTTCTCCTTAACTTGTTCCTTATTGATGTTGAACCACTTATGACTGAATATTCATGAAAATATAAATCTTCAAAGTCAAATACCTGAATATTCATGTTCAACAAAAGCAGATTTGGCCTCACAAAATAGATGACATTTCCCACTAGGTTATGGAACATAAATGACACCTCAATAGCTTAGAAACCCCAAATGTTGATGTTAATTTGAGAAGTATTTGCAACTAAACGATTTGCAATTAAACTCTTTGTACAGTTCTCCTTTCTGCACATAAAATTATTTCAATGAATTGCAAGATTTCCATGGCTTTGCTTCTGAACACGTCAAGAAAGATCAGTAAATGTTTTTAAATATGGATGAATTTTTGTACTGAAAATTAGAAATGTCAGGACATCTTAGATACTTGTCTAGGCCAACACAGTCAAGGCATGTATATTATGCCACTATACATGAGATGCGTTCGTGCTCTGAGCCCAGCTCCAAGTGTTCATGTGGAGTTGCAATGTGACTAGGATTCTCTATTAGCCTCAATATCAGGTCCATCTATGTTTAGAAAATAATAAAGCAAAATATGCCAGGATCCCATGTCAATGTGTCACTTCATGCGTGCAATTCTGTGTGTTCACGCTGCTTTTGTGTACCAAATAAAAAGTAAGAGAGTGGAGAGATTATTCAAATCATAGAATGGCAACTGGCCTTAACTCAGTAGGGTAGAACTTGGGATGCACTCTCAGATGAAGTGCCTGTTGGAGTATGGTTGTATTTGTATGAAATGTAAATCAAGTGTTTACTGCTGATGAGCTAGAGTGTGTGTTTTCAGTAATGAAATAGTTAACAGCAGGCTAGTTTTGACTGACAGCCTGTTGTGATTGCTATGACCTATCAGGATTGATTTCCTGCCTTTTGAGGGTTGGAACTTCCTCCGATCTGAGGAATGCTGTTTATCTTATCTTATCTGTGGAGTTTGGCGTGAGCTTTCTCGGAGGATGGACTGAGAACTGAATGGCTCCATTGCCGAAGAGACACTGCCATGTGTCTGGAACTTATGGCAATTGACTCTATTTGTATATAGCCATGTAAATAAAGTTAATCAACAGTTGGACTTCGTCTGCTGGAGTGTTTGTTTGACCAGTGCTGTTTCTCAGCATGGGAATACAGTCTGGAGAAGGAGGTGAGACCGGGATGATGAATTTTGGAATCCACTCTGCCTCCCATCATCCCCTGACAGTGCTCTGGCCTTCTCCTTCCCTCTGGAGCTCAGAGCAGCCAGATGTCCCTGTTCTGAGTTGCCTTCCCTTCCATCTCTCTGGTAAGAAGAAACAAAGCAGCTCCTTCCAGGTTTTCACAGCTGCTGGGTGTAGGAGATTTCTCAATTAAGTTCAGTGGTCAAGAGTATAATAGTCAGAATGGGAGGCTCCTCCTGGAAAACCCACATCTTCAAGTAGTATATCTGGCTTCAAGTAGTATATCCACCTCTTTGAGTAGTATATCTGGCTAGTTCTTCAAAATGGGACAATAGCATCTCTCATGGACTAACTAGACAAGTTACAGGATCTGACATGTCAAGGACTTGCTTGAGAATGACTACAGACTGGTGGTGGCTTCTCCCCAAAGTTGTTATCTCTGGAGAGTTCAATCATCAAGGGCTCTTAATCTTGAGAACTAAAAAAAACTTTGAGAAACTAAAAAAAATGTGTTTTGGTTCTGTGAGAGGCCACAAACTCTACCAGTTTCCATTATTGATACCCGAAGAGAGAAGATTTCAGGTAGCAGAAGCTGGGGAAGAGGCAGAGCTTGAAAATGTTGCTTCTTTGTGCTACAGTTCCCAGAACCTTTCAGCCAGTATGTCTATTGGCCATGTTGGCTGGGGGATTCTGGAAGCCATAATAAAAAGTCAGTTTTCATAATTCTGGAAAGAGCTTTATCTGGGGCCTAGGGAAACCACACTGTTGGGTTTTATGGACCTGTGGCACGGCGTAAGATCTTATTTCCAAATTTCTGGAATTGGAAAGTATCAAGGAGGGCTTGTCCAAGGTTTATAAAGCTGCAGGTTCCTTTGTTTTGTAGACTCCTGAAAGTAATTATGGGAAGGGAGTAGTAGCAAAGCCCATCTTTCCATCTACAGTGTATAATAGCTGTAAAATGCTAAAGAATATTCAGTCCTGTAAATGCATGAAGGCAGCTAAGAGTCCACCTCTTCATGTAGTAAGGGGGGAGGGGGAGATAATTTTAATGTTTTACAAAGTTGCCCAAATTGTAAGGTCAAAGCTGTCCTTTGAGACCATTTCAAGAATTTTGGATGCATACAAGAGAAAGCTTAAGTGCTTAAATACTAAATGCAAGATAGTAATTTTACACTCTTTTGATTGAAGTTGAGTGATGAATTACTTTGCTCAGCAAAGAACATTCTCATATTGTCTCAAAGCCTCAAATTAATATTCTGTTGCAGTAGCTTAATTAAATCCTCATTAAGTAGTACCATATTTCTTGCAAGTACTATGACTTGGACTGAATTTAATTGTGAGCTGTGATAGAGAAACTGCCAGAAACGTAGTATGTTCTTCCCATCATCACCTCCAGCTGAATTCTTCAGGAATGAGATAATGGTCCAGTATTTATCCATTAGTCGGTTTAAGATGAGTTACTTGTGTTGGTTGGCTCCTAGGGACTCTTCCAAAAAAATGCTGGGCTAGATAGATCATAACCGGAATTCAAATGGCAGGTTTTGTGTTTCCGCGCATTCCTGGGAGCACTTCAAACAGATTAGTTAAACTTCGGCTGTAATTGCTCGGAAAACTTAAGCATGCCCTCTGGATTTATAAGTGTAAAATATGTCAATGAGCCAGAAATAGTTGAGTAAAAATAAATTCAAATATAATAAAGTGCTATCAATTCCCCTACCCAGTTTTTGATGCCTTGCAAATCTTTTAGATGCCTTGGAAATATTTCTGTACTGTTTGGCTTGTCGAATTTTGCATAGCAGACACATAACAGAAATAATAAATATTTCAGAATTCTTTGTCTAAGCTAGTGACTGTGCTGGATTTAGGGTTTGGGGCCACTGCATACAAGACTTATTTTCAGATTTGGTGACAACAGAACAGAGAGCTGGTTGTTTTGCAACCATAAAAGTGTACAATATTTACAGTTTTTTCTTAGAATGGAATTGGTATCTTGTTGGAAATTTACAATATTATTTAGGATTCCACAGTTTAGAATTGCAGCATTGTACAATGGTAATATTTCCAGAAGAGACTTGTTGTAGAGGAACTATAGTGAGCAGCAAGTGGTATGGATGTTGCACAATAGTTACGATTCACAACAGTATGGGGGTTTCTGAGCCATTGAGTGCAAATAGGGGAGTAATGGCTCCCAAGAGAGCCATGGGGCACTGGCAGTCCTGATTAGAGAGCAACGAGAAGCCATAAATGCCCTGTATCTGGCAAGAGAAATGTCTCCATCTTTCATATTGCCCCATTGCACAGCACATGGGTAAATCTTTGAGAATGCCTTGTTTCACAGTGATTTAGTCCTCTAAACCGGTTGCATATCATGTCAGCAATGTACCTTCACCATCGTAAGATTACCCATTACAGCTCATGATGCACAACCTCTGCAAGTGTGTAAGAAAAAATTGTGAAAGGGATATAGTGAATATTAAGGGTTGTGAGGTTGGGGGGGGGGGGATGCGGTTTCGCTTCTTTTACAAATGCCATTACAGTCAATGAAATTTTATTGGTTAATAAATATTTTTGAGAACCATTTCATAGAACACTTAGAACAAGAAAGTTCCTTCTGCAGTGCTACACCTGATGTAGCACATCACATGTACAATACAGGTTATAATTGAAAGCTGCTGTAAAGGGGAAATTGCATGTTTCCTGTTGCCAAACCCACTCAATAATAATAATAATAATAACTTTATTTTTATATCCCGCCCCATCTCCCCGAAGGGACTCGGAGTGGCTTACATGGGGCCATGCCCGACAACAATACAATAACAGCAATAAAACAATAAAACAAGGTCAGCAATAAAACAATGTCGTATCAATAAAAACATAACATCAATGAACAGTTATAAAAGTCAACAGTTTAGTCACACCATCTTGGACCAGTTTGAGTCTGGAAAGGGATATGAAGGCTGAGAAATTGACTGGGGAGTGTTTTGTTTTTTTCTTGGATACTAACTTGTGTAGCATAGTTCGCATTGATATTAGGGGGAAAGTGGTCATTTTCTTCATTTGTGTCTGCACTGTATAATCCTTGGGAGGCCATGTTCCACCTGTCTCAAACTTGGTTCCTATATGTCCAGTAATGGAGAATTAAAAAAATTAGTCTGGGTAGATCTGGGCCCAAATTTACCATTGGCTGCTGGGCTCCAAAAGTGAAATTACTAGAATGCTTCTTTGCATTGTATCCTTCTTTGTAATTTTCAAAATCTAGACATTCTTTATTTTCCTGTTAAATGAAATGACATTCTTTATTTCATTTAACAGGAAAATAAAGAGCAGGACAGAAGAACACAAAAGAGAAATATGACCTGGCAAAGAAGCTGTCAGGAGACAAGGGGCCATGTTACTTTTCTGAGCAAGGAGCCAAATTATTATACCAAAATAATGGTTGTAATCAAATAATTCAAGAAAGGCGTCCCAATACCCTTGCAGTGCTCTTTAGGAAAATAACCAACATTTTTGATTCTTGAAATCTCTGTTCTCCTGTCTTGCTTCCCTCTCAAGTATAACATCTGAACAAGCCCCAACTCCCAGTATCTTGTTTATGAGGCTGTGTGTTGTGTTTTCAGTACTTTCCAAATAATATCTTTATGCCATTGGGCATTACAATTTTGATGCATAGCAATTCACTTAGAACTCGCATAACACAAAATATACCATTGGAATTCAGAAAAACTTTTATCAGCATCTGCTTGTAAATCCCGCACTAGCATGCCATGGTGTTTCTGGGTTTTTCTCCAAGATTGCTATTTTATTCACAGTATTGACCTTTCTTGTACCTTCTGCTAGAGGATAAATGGAACATCAGAAATGTCTCTTGGTTTTAAAATGTATTCTCTGAAAGCAGAGTTTACCTTTGCTCTATCTCGATGTACAAAAACCCTCCTTTCTCATTCTCTCCATGCATTGCTTTGTGTGTTCTGCATGTTGATTTTAAAATCTCCACACTACAGACCACACAGATCTACTAAGCTTCCAAACGTGGTGCGCTTACAGGAAAGGAAAGCCAAGGTAATCATAATAATTTCCCTAGCTTCTCTCAGAAATGATGAGCTATTTATTATGGGAAACTGGCAAGTGTAAAATTAGCTGTTCCATAATCAGACACGTCCTTTTTGGGTGCCAAACTTCTGCAGCAGGTTGAAAAGCAACTCTGAGCAATACATTTTCATTTTTGTTGGCAATTGGAGCAAGGAACAAACACTGTCAACAACATCCTTCCATTATTATCAATCTGGTAATCATTTATTAACCAACTTTTTTTAAAGAACCAAAAGATCTCAAAAGAAGGTGAGTCCATGATTCTCCAACGCTATGTATCCCCTTGTCAAACAGCTCATTCAGTCAAGACATTCTTCCTAATGTTTATGTAGAATTAATTTTCTTATCATTTGAATCAATTGGTTCATGTTCATGTCAAAAAAACACAGAGAGAGACAAGTGGAGAAACGTAGCCAAGGTATAGAGACATTCTGATGAAAGAAAAGGGGGCTTTTCCTCTGAAAAACCAAAAAGAAAATAGTCAAAAATTCCAAATTATTGGTTGGTTCCAATACAGACAAATTAAAGAAATCTTTAACAAAGATAAAAAATTAGGCTTCGAAGAAAAAGATAATTTTTGGGACAGAGTTATGAAATTGGAAAATAAAATAATATCAAAAATATATGGGGAATCACTAGAGTGGGCAACAGAGACTGAATTGTGTATGAGTGTATGATAAAATGGGCCAAAAATATGGGGGAAACTATTATGTTTATGTTGATAATAGATGGGAAAAGCACTAATAAATATTTCTTTTAAAACACACACACACACATATTCCATCAATGACATACTTTCAGGTATTTAACTAAATTATTTGATTCATACAAAACAGAACAACTAAGCTATGGATTGAAGTAATTAAAAGTATATCAAAAGATATACTTTTGTGCTCATTGGTGGGAATCTGAGATGAGCTCTACAATTGTTTGTAATCTAGCCTAGAGCTGATAGTGATGGGGTTTTCTGATTCATGGTTTCCTAGATTTCCTTACTAACCAAGTCAGGCCCCTTCTACACTGTCCTATATTCCAGGATCTGATCCCAGATTATCTGCTTTAAACTGGATTATATGAGTCTCCACTGCCAGATAATCTGGGATAAACAGATAATCTGGGATCAGATCCTAGGATATAGGGTAAATATAGAAGGAGTTTCAGTGGCAGTGCTAGTTTGGGTATTCTTGCAACTGATATCCAAAAACATAATGTTTCCAGGTTTTGATCTAATCAGAAGAAAGACTCATGCAGGTCAATGGAATATCCATCCAAACCAATGAACAAATAACTTAGCAAAATAGTTTGAAAAAACAATATTGCATGAGAGTTACTGTCATGTTTCTGTTGTTGTTGAAGCCACCAACACATACACATGTTAAGTCCTAAAAGCATGAGAGTACCGCCAAAGGCCTGTCTTGTTCATTGTTCTGTTTAATATGGCCACTTTGAGTCCCTATATTGGGAGAAAGGCAGGATAAAAATAAAGTAAAGAAAATAAACAATGATCTACTTGTAACAAGCCCATAAGGAAGACTCTCATTCTCTGAGCTTTGCTACTATGAGATAAATTCCTCCAACTGTGGGATTTTTTTTTCTTTTGTGACACATAGCCAGAATAGCATAGGTCTTCTGTGGAATCATCCCACCTGTTTCTCTTATCTAGTGTCTGTCGCAAATACATTCCCTAAGGTATTTCCATATTGTGCAAACATATGCTTTCTTCTGTCTGCCTTATGCCTACTGCTGTTTAGTTTTGTTGTGTAGCCTTAATTTTTTCATTGCAGAGAGGAAATGAGAAGTAGTGGCAGCATCTAGGAAGTGGACTTGCAGTTATTCCTGTGATACTGTGGCACTGCATGCAATGCTCTGTGGTTTAATATGGGCTTCTCCCCGCATCCCCTCCTACGTTTTCTCTGTGGTGATGTCTGTCTGTTATTTTGTGCTTTCATAATTTTATCAACCTCTGTAACATTGTCCTTTTTGCCACTCTTTTGCTAAAGTTGATCAGTGGACCTGCTCCTATAGATAACCAATTTTGTTGAGTTTGTGATTAGAAAGTTACAAATATTCTGATTAATTTTTGAATTCTGTTTTTGGGGAAGTGTTGGGAAACTTCCATACACCCATTCTGACCTGACCCCATTATCTGTAGAAACATTCATACCCAGATTGGTGGACATAGAATCATAGAATCATAGAATCATAGAGTTGGAAGAGACCTCACGGGCCATCCAGTCCAATCCCCTGCAAGAAGCAGGAAAATCTCAGTCAATGTGAACCTCCAGATTATATTGTATCAAATCTCCTATATTTTCTAACCACTGTACTGAGAAAGACTGATAGGAGATACAGTCCAACAACATCTGTTGCTCATCCTTGACACATAACCAACAGTTCTTTTGCAATAATGAAGTGGGGTGGAATCAACTAGCAATTCCATTATCTCTGGAGAGGTTACCATTCTAGAGAGCTGCATGCAAAGAAACAGTGGACTTCGCTGCAGTTATGTGATCAATATAGTCTTTTTTCCAGGCCCTCCGAAATCTGAAAGTTAACCTTCGGTGGGGGTTTACGGCACACTATAACTTTTCCTTCAACATTTCCTCTGAAATAAAAACATCTGGCATAGAAATTATGGAGGGATTTGTGCCCTACACTTGAGAAAGCAATGAAGTTTTTGTAGCATGTTGTTCATGACCATCCAGTAGACCAATTAAGAACCTCATATCATCCACTAATGTGAGTATCATGACTTTTTTCAGGCAGTAGGTGAGACCTTGAAGAAAAAGTGGCTCTGGCTTCAAAAATGTGAGCTCATCTTTGCTTTGGTGGGTTTTATTTTTTCCTCCTGTGCAAGAAGTTACAAAGCACTGCATGTTTGTTTTTTTCCAATGCATCCTTCCCAGCTAGCAGAACTTGCTTCATCCCAACATTCAGCACGGAAGGACTAAACTATTTTGCCAAAACCGCATGACATTGATTGCTAGCACAACGGTAGCCCCACTTGTAACCTCTGAGGAGGCCCACAAATGTTTGGACCAAATCATAAATGGAATAGTGCATATTGGCCTGAGACCTTGTGCTATGCTTAGTAAAATCTGAATGTGCTTCTCATCAAATAAAACACCACATCTCAAGGCTAATAGGAATCTTGTTCACTCCAATGCATTTTGCAGTTGTTCAAATATTACGGGATGGAAAAGAATGAGCATGCCTACATTTTATGACACTTGGTATGAGCATGTACTGCAGGACAACCTCGGTTACTAAATGAATATGAAAAATGTTGCTTTGGTTGCCAGTCTTTTGCTGGATCCACAACTTTACATGTGCATTTTGTGTATGAAGAACACAGTATTGTATTAGTGTCAACCTAACTGTTGTTGGAGTGAAACATTCTAACCTGAGTTAAGTACCAGCATTAAAGTTGTAGATACCCCTGGCTCTAATGTTGACTATTAATCCCATAACTGAGCCTTTTTTTCTTCCCAGTTCAAATTAAATGGTGGTTGTTTTTCTTTAACATGTATTCTTTGCATGTGGAAGGAGCAGTGACTTATTGAAAAGACATTTTTCTAGTGAAATAATGGAAAACAAGGACAATATTCTGCTCATGTGAAGTCAGTCTGAAGATATAACGTTCAATGGAATATCTTTAATGCTATGAAGCATGATCCAAGGACAATATGTAAGCCCATGTGTTACCTCAAAGAAAGAAAGCTGCTTTTCTATCCATACTGTATATGCATTTTGCTCTCCCCATATGCTTCAGATGCAATATGGATCTATTGTCCTTTGGTTGTTGGGATCCTGTCTCTTGTCCTCATGGACGTTCTTGCCGCCAGGATCCCTGTGTGATGGGAGAGCCAATAAGTTGTACGACTTTGACATCCACAGTCCCAGTAGGCCTTTCATGCTCATTCACCCTATCCCCAGATGAACCACTAAGAAACACACAGTTGCACTGTCATATTGATGTTCAGTTCTGGTGTATCATTTGCCATTCAGCTCTGAAAGAAAATGATGGCATGAACAGAATGGAATCTCCCTGCCTTCCACATATAACAATTTTGTTTCTGGTCAGGACAGCTGTTTTCATACTTCCCATTCCTAACATGGGCTGTTCTATATGAGGCAGAGATTATTTGAAAGTATCTCCACTTCCTTGAAAATGCACATGCATTTTCATATCTTGGAGCAAGTACTGAAAGGAAACCTGTTACGAATTTTCCCTAGCATTTAGAAGGAAAGTCAGCTGTCATGGCAATCAGCTGGCTCGCATCCATGATTTCACCAAACCACCTTTTTCTCGAGTCTCTGAAGCAATTTTCCAACTGTTTCAAAATATTCACCTTTTTTGTGAGATGGAAAACAACAGCAAGGTTGTTTTAAAATATGGATAAGAATTTATTATTTATTTATTTACCTTATTTATACTCCGCCTTTCTCTACCCTGAAGAGGACTCAACTATGCAATGCCTTAAACACATACAAAACATAAGCTTGAGATAAATTGAATTAAAATTAATATAATGTATAAAACATTTGAAAACATTATTTATTTATTTATTTATTTATTTGCAGTACAGTAGAGTCTCACTTATCCAAGCCTCGCTTATCCAAGCCTCTGGATAATCCAAGCCATTTTTGTAGTCAATTTTTTCAATATATCGTGATATTTTGGTGCTAAATTCGTAAATACAGTAATTACAACATAACATTACTGTGTATTGAACTAATTTTTCTGTCAAATTTGTTGTATAACATGAAGTTTTGGTGCTTCATTTGTAAAACCTCATAACCTCATTTGATGTTTAATAGGCTTTTCCTTAATCCCTCCTTATTATCCAAGATATTCACTTATCCAAGCTTCTGCCAGCCCGTTTAGCTTGGATAAGTGAGACTCTACTGTATTTATATTCCGCCCTTCTCACCCCGAAGGGTACTCAGGGCAGATCACATTATACACACATAGGGCAAACATTCAATGCCCATGAACACATCAAACAGAGACCAAGACAGACAGACGCAGAGGCAATTTAACCTTCTTCTGAGGCGATGTTCGATTCTGGCCACAGGGGGGAGCAGCTGCTTCATCATCCACTGTGACGGCACTTCCTCATTCCAACGTTGTAATAAATTAGTTAAACTTGCCTCCCCACTTTTATAAGTTGTACCTTATTTCCTACTTGATAGATGCAACTATTTTTCAGATTGCTAGGTCAGCAACGAGCAGGGGTTATTTTTTATTTTTTATTGACATTACAGTCAATATTAAAATCACGCCATCCAGAAATCGTAGTCTAATTTGTTGGTTTATTTATTTACAATATTTATATTCCGCCCTTCTCACCCCGAAGGGGACTCAGGGCGGATCATAATGTACATATACAAGGCAAACATTCAATGCCATATGAACATAGAGGCTGTTCCGTAGTCATTGCACATATTCCAAATCTATTTTTGCAATGCGCTATTCTCCGAAAGCCTGATCCCAGAGCTAGGAATGCACATATCCCATCTGAAACATAAGGGGCAGAATAAATAAGACAGAGAGAACTGGTCCAGAATTGGGCTTCCATCAGGGATCGCTTATGATGATGACAGATGTAAAGCAAATTGCAAAGCATCATTTATGCTCTGGGTGAAGTGTATGCTCTTGTGACTGCCAGTAAAAATGCACAGCCTGCCTTCACCCCAAAATCACATCAGCAGGATTTGAGTCTTTGGATGATAGCCCAGAATGCCTTCAGCTGGAAGACCTTTGACTCAAGGCAAGAGATGACTCAACTGCAGCGAGCTTCATTTGGACTATGAAGTAGGTTTCCCAGAGCCTGGTTTATAGAATCAGTCTTCACTGGTAGGAGTATATGAAGTATGTCGTCAGTCAAGGAAACACCACTCCATCTCCAAATTATTTCGCAGGACACACATACACAAACTGATTTTTGCTGAGTGCCTTACTCTATTTCCACCAGTAAGAATGTTACATCAGAATTGATTCAATAGACAAAGATTCAGCTGTATGTACACTTAGTTGCTCTAAAAATATATCAAGACATTACAGACAACAGAATCACGGAAGTTAAAATTTACCAAAGTGCTGTTTAGCTTTTAAAGAAAAATAATAATTCTTTAAAAGCCTATTATGTTCATGCTATGACTTCTTCTTGCATTGGGAATTTGTAGAACAGGCATGGGCAAACTTCGTCCCTCCGGGTGTTTTGGACTTCAACTCCCGCAATTCCTAACAGCCTCAGGCCCATTCCTTTTCCTCCTCAGCTGCTTAAGCGGCTGAGGAGGAAAAGGAAGGGGCCTGAGGCTGTTAGGAATTGCGGGAGTTGAAGTCCAAAACACCTGGAGAACCAATATTTACCCATGCCTGTTATAGAAGCTTTTTCCCCCTAAGAATCTGGATCTTCTCCAAACCAATTCTTCAGGATGCTCCATCCTTAATTTTAAAAATCTATTTCTTTCATTGCTTCCCCCCCCCCCCCCCCCCCCCGGCACTGTACATCTTTAACGTGCTTTGTTTTTCTATCTATGGGAGGACTGAGAAGCAACTTCTCCTCAAACAAATACGGTTTTATTTCATTTTCCTTCCCCATGTGGTTTTTCTTTAAATTTATTTCAACATGTTTATTTTCCCGTCGACAGTTATATAGTTGTTTTTAACAGCTCAAGTTGAAAGTTTTGAAGTACAGCAATGTGCCAATGGGCAGTTTTTGTCATAGTAGGAAATAAAATGCAGTTTTCTGTTCACTATGCCATTCTCTTGGTGTTTGGTAGCCTATTTGAGGCTTTCCATATAAAGATGATTTTGTATGAGAATGAATTACGTTTTTTTTTTTCTCCCAAGAACAGGAGGCAGTGGGAAAAAGCAGCTACCTGATGAAATTCATGACCATGTTAACAAATTGTTAGAGATTCTGAATTCACTCCCAAGACTTCAAACAATGAAAGAGTTTGGCTTGATGTCTCTTGCCAATGATGACTAGAAAAGTTTCTATATATCAGTGGATAAATTTCTGATATAGCTAATATCACACTTGGTGCCCAATCCTATGACTTTAGCATCAATATAAAGTCTTGCCAACTAATCAGTTCATAAGAAATCAACAGTATGGACCCAATATCTGCAGGAAATACATTCCTGAACTTACCATGGAAACAGGAAACTGTAGTTAATAACAGACCCTCTTGAAATGGACAACTTACATTGGAACTTATTATAAAGTTGCTCAGGAGTATCTAGAACTTCCCAAAGAGGTTCCTCTGAAGGGATTTTCTAGGTATTTCATGGAAGTTCTTATATTGTCAAATGGAAGCATAACAGGCTTGAAGGACCTAGGAAATCCCTAGAAGACATAGTTTATTAGATGTATGGAAGTCTGGGGTTGTACTATAATTCAAAGCTCTTGATACATATTTTATTTTTACAAATATCTATCCTGTACAGTATTGTACTTCGTACAATAGGTCAATATTATGAGCTTGTAGATGCAGTTGGTCAGTTGCTTAAAACAAATGGCATGTCATATCCAAAGCCACCCACAGCCAAAATTAAACTGAGGTGCACCTTTCTGATTTACGCTTTCCTCTTAGTCATTACGCTGTGCTAGGTAGTGCCACAGCTAATTCTGAGAAAGAGACCATTATCTAATTGGATTTTTAAAGTTGTTGCGTTTAAATAATCATAAGCACAGAATCATATGTCAAGAGAGTAATGAAGCAGGGAAAATACTCTTGCTCTTCTGATAACCTTGAAGGGCAATTATGAAGTAAGAGTCTAGCATTGGGCATCATGAATATTTGCTGTGCCAATTACAGGAGAAGTCTCTCTTATCTGGAAATCTGTAATCCAGTTGGCCCTCCACATTTGTAAATTTTACTTTTACGGATTCAATCATTCACGAAATCTCTAGATTGTCCAGTGGAATTCTATGGCCAACTTTGGAATTGTACTGGAGGACCTAGGGATTACTGGAGAGGCCATATTAATCAAATCCATGAATAATTACAAATAACAGATCAGGGGGACTCAACCTGTAACACCTTGGCTGATGTATTTGTTTTGTGACCACATATACAAATGTGTCATTTTCTTTTCAGTAAGATCATAATTCTTTCTACCGTTTATTAATTTCTGGACTGGTTTTTTGGTTTGATTTTTTGGAGGGAGGGATTTGTAATATTGATAACAATACTGTTCGAGTATTTCTATATCTGTAACAGTGTACTAAGTTTCCTCCTGACCCAAGTCATTGTTGATTTCACTGTTATAGGGGAAAGGCTCTAGGGCGGCAGATAAGGCTGTTGCAATGGTGATGAAGGAGATACCGAGGGAGGAGTCTGCCGAGGAAAAGCCCCTCCTTACTATGAAATCACAGGTGGGCAGAATGGTAGGATTCAAAGGAGGAAGCTGACATATGTTGAATTATGGAGGATTGAGCTCCATTCTTGGAGGCAGACCTTCATTAAGACTTTTGTTTGTTTGTTTCTAGCATTAACCCCCACATCTGGAAAAAAAAAAGAGGATGGGAGCTATTTAAGTAGAGCTGCTTCCCATCACAAATCACACTCTGTGTGTGTTTAAACAAAATATTACCATGTTTTCAACCATTAGCCCTGCATGTGATGGGTTTTTAGCTTTAGAAAACCATCTTCAACTTTGTTCCTTAGATAATGTTCTTTGAAATGTTATTTAAAAATCAAATACATTTATTTATTTATAAATGTATTTCCATGTTACCTTCCCAGACAATGAAGATATATAAAATATGTTACCACAAAATAATCTGAACAAATATGCAATGGATAAAGAGATAGAAAAAGATCACATATGCATCATGCATTCAACATTTTTTGTATTAGCTTGGGAAGTTTTTTAAAAAGCAAATATATGGCAGATGTTCAGAGTCAAATGATTTATGGAACTACAGTGTGCATATGTCAGTTACCAGTACAGTATCTAAAATTGATTTGAACTGTCAATTGTGATTCATGTTGTCCATAACTAACATCGTACAGTATATATAAATGCACATTCATAACCAAGTGTTGGTGAAAGTGTACGCAACATTCCTTCTAGAAGGAGTGTGTCATTTTGTGAATACATTATGTGGCTCTAAAACACAAGTGCTCTTATTTCCTTCCATTTCCCTTCCCAGGTTTACCTCTGGCTCTCTGTGGCAAGATTCAAAGTGGGTGTAGGCTGTACGTGAACCAAACATGCACACATGAGCCTCTTCAAGCATGAATATTACAGGCATGGAGAGAAAGGAGGACATGCACTGTAGCCAAATGCAGCTACCTTTCCATTTCAGAACTTCTTTGTATACATATGAAGTTATCTATGTAATGGATAAGGTTATGCCATATGCCCCTGTGCTCACAACATTTGGATGACTGGCCGTAGTCATAGACCAAAAGTTTCCTTCCTGGGTTTTAGGCAGCATGGCATCTCCCATATTGCTGTAGCTGTGCATGATACTGGGAGTTCAAATGATATAACTCATACTCTCTCAACTTCAGAGATAGGCAAAGGCAGCTCCTCTCCTCCCCAAAACAAACCTTGCCAAGATAATCCTATGATAGGGACACCTAAGGGTTGTCATGAATCAGAAATAATTTAAAATAACCTAACAACAAATGTATAAAAGCTGAAGCATTCTGAGCTGATCACCAGTTTGGAACACGTGTGTAATAAGATTAAAAATGTAATGCAGTGGAATTTTATATTTGTCTACTCAACAGTAAAGGCCCATTGTCTTCAGCCCAGCAAACACTACATGGTGTTTCTAAATGTATTTTCTTCTTATTTCTGCAGTTTCCTTGTTTTGTAAAAATGGGTTGATTTATTTAAAAATTAGTCTGTGATAATCAACAGGCCAAGCCAAGGTTTCCTTGTGGAATATTAAAACTATATGTGAACAATTCAGTGAGTTCAAATGATTAAAAGTTACCAATAGTGCCCAACTTTTTGAAAATATTGCCTCTCCATTTCTTCTTACACGTTTCCAATGCTGCATTATATATACAGAAATTCCAAAAGTCTTGTGTTTGGGTAGCATCACATCTAACAGCTTTCCTACATGGGTTGGGTTGAAAAGTATATTTGTGTATGCATCACATTGTGTGAATATGGGAGACCATGGCCAGAATCCTGTTGTGTACGTACATCGTTATAGTTGTGCCAATAGCACAACTCATTTGTGCTATTATATCCACAATATGTGCAAACATTTGCACTTTCCCCAAGTGTGCTTCTATATGTACATTAACTAAGATGTGTCCCTGATTGTAAATAATCAGGGATTTTAAGTTAGAGGTTCCTGATTCACATTCACTTGTACAATGATGCAACCTAGCACCATTGTGTGAGCATATATTTATGCTATACACATGCTGAACAGGATCTTGGCCTTTTTCTGGATGTTTTGTGTATGTGTCTTGGAAATCTCATTGCCAATCACAGCTCCTCAACATGCATACAAAACATGTGCATAGTCTTCTTACACAAAGATATGCATTGATGTACCCATGTAGGAAAAACAAACTGCTTGAAGCAGCTCAATGCTGAGATGTGAGTGGGTGAAAGAATAGGATGTTTTTCTTTGTGGCATCCTATTTGGGTTTTATATAAACCGCTTTATGAATTGTACTTATGGAGACACCTGATTCATAATATGTTTTGTGCTCCATTTTGTATTGGTTGGCTGTAAACATTCACCAGAAGTCATTTGTGATGCCTCTTTTCAAAGTAAAATGTTATCTATGTTAGTCCATGTATACTTTTTTCCTCACTGTCTATAAGTAAACTTCATCCTTGTTCTGCACCAGTTGGCTACACAAAGCCAAGAGGAAGCAAAATCAAGTGGATGAGTGAGTACTTTTGATAATCGTCTCTGCGTTCCATGGATCTTTTTCAGAGTATCTGACAATTTCTTGCTTGCTTTCCTGTTGCATTACATGTCTTGTTATATTATAATGTTTTTGTCCTTAGCTTGTCTATGTACATTTCTTATTGAGAACATTTATCTGCCATAGTGAGGTTGGGGGAGGGATATCTGAGCCAGATTTATTCCTGCTCTTTCCAGAAGAAAGCCACCCCATAAAAATGCTTTCCCTCATTAGACTCCTACTTAGCACTGGCAATGTGCATAAATAATTTTGCACTGATAATGGGCATGAATAATTCTCATGATCCTACATCATGGACATAGTTATAAATGTGTAACTATGCCCCATCTCCCAACTTCATTCCCCAAACATGTCTTAACAGTAAGAAGCCATATCAAGTATCTGTGATGTGTTTTGCTGGTGATAGTGGTGCAGCAAGTTGACATTTCTGACTTTCCTTCGATGTGATGAGACGTTGTGATGGGGGCCCTTCGTGCAGTTGTTGTGTTGGAGATTGTTGGCAACAGAGGGTTGGAAACATCATTCTGCTGCTCGCTGATCACCAGCAGAACAAACATTCTTCATTAGATGAGGCTGCTAGCTGTTAAGGTAGAGTTGGGGAGCGTTTTTGATGATAGCTCCACAATGATGAGTTCATGGTTGAATATGGAGCAGTTACCAGTCCATAACATTAGGTTATTAATCCCTAGTTGCAATGTAGAATGCCAGCCATGGATTAGAAAAGTTGCTTTGATCATTTGACAGCTTCCTGTGTTAAGATAACATGGGAAGCAACCTAGCCGTCTGGCATTGTCAGACTATACTTCTGCAGTGGAGTCAGGCCATGATTTTTTTTATTTGTGATAATTGTATCAGAGAAGAAATAGATACATTGAAATTAGAATAATTGAACTTAGAAGGCTTTTGAAGGCCTCAATCCATTTATTTCTTCCATCTAAAGTAGATCAATTGAATCAGCTGCTTGAAAATAAGATAACATTTACATTAATCCCCTTGATTCATTAATTCTACCCTAGTTAGATTTAGACTTCTTTGTATCATTTACCACAGCCTTCGCTGACTTGACACTTTCCAAATTTGATCATTCTCAGACTGGATCTCTCCCCAGCACATCTAGAGGATGCCAAATTGGAGAAGGGTGGTCAATCAACTTCTAGGTTATAATTTCCAAAATGGCATGATTACTTTTTCCAGATGTGCACTTGATCTCCTTGATTTAAAACTATATCAATATGATTTTGAGACCTTAATTTATTTCTTGTGGTTAAATGTTAAAGAGAATTTGCAGACAATGCAGTAATTTTTAGCTTGGATAGAAGTAGTCCATAAATCAGGCCCAATTAGTATTAAAATCTAGACTATAATTTCCTATTTCCTCATCTCACCACAAAAAAACCAGTGGTTTTTGGTGCAGTTCAGTTTGCAGATTCATATGTCTTGTTGGTCCTAATGATTTGGCAAGAGCAATCCTCTCACGTGGCAAATGTTGTGGGAAAGCAGTTGGCAGTCTCCCAGCAGTTCCCAAGCCCACTGCCAGTTCTACTCTTTCAAAGGACTATGTTGTGAATGCCACACAGCCTCTTCTGTAGATCTTCTGCACCTCCTAAATTCACCTGCTGATCTCAAGTATGATGAGAAATTACATTCCCATTGATGAAATAAACCTCAGCTGCCAGTCAAGTCAGCAATTAATGACTCAGATGCTATCTTGTGCTATTTTTCTTGAGCAGTAAATGTCTGCAACCAACCCTATACATAACCAAGGTTGATGGCACAAGTTATGAAGTAACATAGCAATCAATGATATTTATGAAATATTCCTGTGATCATCTCATATGCTTTAGAAATCTGAAATAATTGTTTTCCCCTCTCTGGATTTTTAAAGGGAAGCACTCGCCATGTCTCACTTTATATGTTTTCCTGGATCAGTAACAACTGGTGACCTCTGTTTTAATAGAAGGGCAAGTCTGCTCTGGTTTTAGTCTGGACTTCAAGGAAGTCCTCCAAGATGCTGAAACTGTTTTAATAGCATGTTCAGGACTTTGGATAGCTCCTTTAAAGTTCCATTGATGTAAGGCTCAAGTTACAATTGGCGCTCCACATTTCCGGGTCTGACTTTGCAGATTTGATTATTGACACATTTGAATAAAATGAACTCTAGGTCCTCCAGTGTGATTTTGTAAAAATCATGCTGGAAGACCTAGAGATTTTTAAACAAACACCTCTATGTCCTTCATTGTGATTTTATGATCTGTTTCACCAGAAGCTGACCACAGATTCATGCTGGAGTACCTAGATATACCTAGCAAAAATGTAGAGCTGATTGTACTGCTTACATTTGAAGCTTACCACTATAACAAATGTATTGTTAGAAAATATCTGCAATATACTGAAAATAAATAAGTGAGCCAACAATCGGGTCCTCTCTGACCTAGTAGATCATTGGGTTCCAGATTTAGAAGATGAATGAGCTGGCAGAAAGGCTGCTCATGTTAACCCTTGCCAGTAGGGCAGTAAGTTTTAGAGTTTAGGAATAACAACCTTTTTTCTAGGGAAAGTCCACTGAATGTCATAGTCTTGAAGAAGCCCCTCTCTTAAAATGTCAATGTGCATTATTTGAATATACGTTAAGCCAGGCCTGGTGTGTTGAGGTCTTCATATCATTTTGTTAAGGATCTACGTATGTGAAAGCACCACTGACATTTGCTGTTTTCTTTGTCCGCTCAATTAACATAGATTTTGTAAGCAGCCTGCAGAATAATCTCTGAGCCACCAATAGCATGCTTTTATTAATCTTAGGTACTATTAAGCCAGAATGATAATTATTAGATAATCAGGCACAATTTATAAATTAAGTATTGTTTAATCTTTTATTTATTTTTAGCAGAATGCATTTAATTTCAGTATCCCCACAAGAATCACTTTTTAAAATTGCCTTGAAGAAACAGATCTAAAAAAACTGGCTGCCTGCCTAAAAGTTAAGCTATTTTCCTTTTATACATGAAACTGATTTCTCTGTTAAGTAAATAATTTAATTAAATGTTATGATGAAACAGTTGTGAAGTCTCAACCCATTTTCATAACCACAGTGAGAACCAGTATGCATTAATGGTTGAGTTTTGGACTAGGCTTCTGGGAGACCAGGGTTCAGTAATGGAAATCCATTTTGTGGCCTTGGGCAAGACACATTCTCTTATCCTTTAAGAGGAAGGAAATGGCAAACCTGCTCTGAAAAAATTTTGAAGAGAAAACCCCATGACAGGTTCACCTTAGGGTCAGCAGTCAGCATACATTAAAAAATACTTGAAGGCAGGCCACGTTGGTGTCTATAGATAGGCATTATCTTTATGTCCCATCAGTATAAGGTGTCACAAATCTGAACCCCATAAAAATGAATGGGAGCTGTATCAGCAATTGCAATATTTTAATAATAACCATTTTTGTTGCATTTTGATTATTAATATACGGTATGTTGCTCTTTAATATTACTTGTCATTTCATAGGTGATACATGACTTCTGTTACTTTTTAATTTTTTAAAGAATACCCATGAAATATAAATCTGAATAAAAATATAGAAAGTTACTCATTTTAGAAATAAAGATGTTGTAGAACTAACAGTTAACTGTTACTCAATACACTAAAAAGTACTCTCAGTACCCTAGAAATGAATACATTTAAGAAAAATGCAACCACCAAGTTCTGAATTGCATAATACTGAGCATTATGATACACTTGAAAATATGATTTTCCAGTGGCTTGTATAGTATATTACATGTATCTTCTGTAAACAAGAAAAAAGAGATGAGTTATGAATTTCACACATACACACACAATCAAAAATCGAAATATAAAGCCACAATTGTTGGCGTGTGCCTTCAAGTTGTCTGTTGTCTTCTAGTGACTCCATTGATTTCACAGGATTTTCTTATGTAAGAAATACTCAGAAATAGTTTTGCCAATTCCTTCCTCTGAAATGTGGCCTACAAATTCAGATTTAGGTCTATATCAGTGCTGGCCATGCTTGCTTTCACAAATGATTTGAGTTTAATTTTGAAGACAGAGCAAAGTAGAAAACAGTAATGTTAAACTAGAGGCCAATGATATGGATTAAACCGTCATTATCTCCAGTTTCTTGATGTCTGCAAAGAAACCAATGCTAATCTTCACAGGCTGTGGTTCATAATGCGATGTTTTGTTGTGGTGGTAGTTCTTTTTGTTGTTTCCAAAATATATGTATCAAAAATATTATCTATCCAAAGGTTTCCAGACATACCCACATTCAGACATTTTTCTTTCTCTATACTACATAACTTTTTATGGCTGTGTTTTCCTTCTGATTGTTTTGTTGCCTGAACTGCTTTTATAAAATTACACCAGCTAGCAAAATGCACTTTGGGTGATACAAATGCTGCAGACACATCAATTGTCTTTACAATCCCATTAACTGTGGGAGAACAAGATTGCTTTCGTTATTAGGTGTTGGAAAAGATTCAGAGCAAAAAAAAACAAGGAAAAGGGCTTCAGAATAACAGGTTGGCACCCTACCCAGTACTTCACACAAGTCACAAAGTTATGTTTCTGTACAGAAATTCTTGTAAAAGATGGAAAGGAGAAAGGATACTGCCAGAGGCAAACCAGAGTTAGCTCTAAGCCTTAGGAAATCTGCAAACTTCCTCGTTAATATCATCCCCACCCCACAGTTGCGGTCTCACCTTATGGAAGTCCCAATGGTAGGATGGCCTACTTGATAAATGATCGTCCTGCTATAAAGGGAGAAATCTCAGATTGTAAACCCAATTTTGTCTACAGGGAATTCCAAACAGACCTATGAAGGGTTGACAGGGCATCATAAGTTCCTTGCATTGTCTTCAAAGAAGGAAGTGCAAGGTGGGAAAAGCCTTCCAAACCCAACCTAATGTCAAATGTCTTGGTTTTCAGAGGCAGCTTAACTCACCCCATCTCCCCTCCTCATGGGAGTAAGGCATGTTTGGTAGTAAGACTGGGCTTGGGATCATTAGATTATTAGGAGTGGTCTATTTGCAAGATGCATTGCCTACCAAAGTAGATGTTTCAGAATGAGTATTCCCATTGAGATTGCTTTATTGTCTCCTTCCTTCAACCAGTACAAGAGTTACAGGCTCAAAGTGCTGAAAATTCATTGTGGAGCACTGGAGGTGCTATGTTGTGGATTTGCTTAGCCTGGTGAAGATTAAGGGCCCTTTCACACAGCCATATAACCCAGAATGTCAAGGCAGATAATATAAAATATCTGCTTTGAACTGGATTATCTGAGTCCATACTGTCATATATCCCAGTTCATTGTGGATTTTATACAGCTGTGTGGAAGGGCCCTAAGAGGGCTTATGACAGTTGTCTTAAGGTATTAATAGGCCTTTCATACCAAAGATGGGTCAAAATTGCTCTCTCTCGCTTCAGAGCGCAGCACTTGAAACAAGAGAAAAATGGCAAAAAAGCAGATTTTGACCACGTTTTAGAAGAAGCACCTCAATGGATTAGTGTTCTTTGGCCCCATTTACACAGGCACTAAAATCTTGCAAAGACACAAATCCACTACAAGCAGTAGTAAACCAATCACAGAAGTAAATATTTTTGCAACTTATATACAACAATGAACAAGTATACAAAGAACATAAAACTGTTATATACACAGTGATTGATTATAGCCAAGAGAGCAATAATTTTCTTCTGGAGAGCTGTGTAACGATCTTCAAAGGATGTCAAGAGTTTATAACATGCTGTATTTAATGTTCTTTCTTGCTTGGAATGAAGGTATCAGGCACAAAAACTTTGAAGCAGACTTCTCCGTAACAGCAGTAGTTATTTAGCTCTGAAGGTTTATAACATTCGCTGTGCTCGATATCTTTTCTTGTGAGGTAGAGTTATCAAGCATGAATGCTTTAGAGCAGACTTCTCCTTGAGAGCATTAGATTCCTTACTCTCTTGTAAGTAGAAGTTTATAAACCCAAATGTCTATGAAAAGATAATCCTGTAATAATACTATTGTGTGGAACTTCCGCTTCCTTGTGGAAGATTTCCATGCAGAGGATTTCCAGACTGGTTTTGACTATATTAAGTCTTCCTCAGGTGGAAAAATATGAAAATTACAAAATGAAGTGGACTCTAAACTGGCTGGAGGTCAACTTGACATCATTATTCAATACTAAACAACATAGGAAGGTCTTAGAATTTACAAAGGTCATGACTGGAGAAAAAAAATATCATGCAACGATTGCATCCAAACTAGAGTATTGGTGTTGCCTAATAGCATCTTGTTTGTATTTGCTGCTTTGTGTCCAGTTGTTATATCCATTTTGCTTTGTGCTTTAAAATGAAATCATGCACATATTCAAGCCATTTGACCAATACACCCATGAGCCCACTCGCACCCCTTTTCCTTTTCTGTCACTAGCTGGTGAATGAACAACAAGAAAGCAGACCTCTCCTGAGCCCTTCAATTGATGACTTTCTTTGTGAAACCAAATCTGAAGCTATTGCAAGACCTGTGACGTCAAATACAGCAGGTATCTGAATTTTCTACTGCTTTCATTCACACTGAAAGGATTTTTTGAGTCTCGACCAAGATTCAGCTTTTTCCATACCTATCACCCTTCAGAAGCCAATTTCGTGCAAAGCTAGATAATGTTGGGGGTTTTTTGGACTACAACTAGAATCCTCCAGCTAGCATGATTACATAGGACAATCCTAATAATAGAAGAATATGGCGGAGTGAGGTGATGAAAATGAGTATCAATTGCAGGCCAAATTGTCCTTGCAAAAATAAAATAAAGGGATATACTGTACAGCACCCTAATTTGTCATCTCTTTTGTTTAATCTAATTTGTGGTCTCTGTGCATCCTTTCCCTGATTCCATCTATTCCAACATAACCTCTTTTCATCTGTATCTTCACTTAGTTTGTTAATTCCCAGGTCTCTCAGTTTTTGCCTCAATATCTACCAGCATCCTCATGCCTATTGGTTCACCCCCATTTCCATTTTCCTAGCTCAATGGTCATTGTGTACAAGAGATTCCAAATTTTACCCTTGGCATTTCTAGGTAAGTGCCAAAAAAAAACCCCTCAGGAGTTGTTGCTGCCAGTCATTGTCAACAGTGTTAGGCTAGGTGGACCAGTGGTCTGACTCAGAATAAGTGAGGAATTTACATGTTTGTCTTCTGCTGAAATTATGCTTTCATATCAAAATGCTTGCTGATATCCTATTTAGACAAACTATTTGGTTACATATGTGTAACTAATTAACATTTCCTGGATTAGGATTCCCCCACCCACTTTAAGAGCCAGTAGCTCAATTGAATGAAAGAGGTCTGTTCAGTTGCCAATTGGAGTCCAAGAAGGAAGTTTCCAGCAATGTGGTCCTGTTTCTGATTGTTAAACTTCAATCACTTATGAGGAGAGACCGAAAACCCCCTTGTGTCCTGACTTGGAGCTGAATGGACCTCAATTCTCAATATAGCTGCTGGCTGTTAAGGTGAGTTGCGCAGAGAGCATTTCTGATTGTAGCAATAGTGTAATGATTATGACTATGTAGTTATATTGAATATGGAGAAGTTATGGTTAAAAATCTGTAACTGCAGTACAAGATGCTAGCCAGTTTATTTTTAGACAGAGAGGTTAAAAACCTCACTGTCATGTAAATTGTTTGGGCTCTGAAAAGGAAAGGACAGGAAATAAATGTGTAATGAATAGGAATTTCAATGGGCAAAACACCTGAATTGAGGAGCGAAGTCAGCATTCTTTGGATGTCTTTAATCATTAGAAGTTTGCTTTATTTTACTGAGCCCTTCCCTTGGAAAGAGCTTGTAGTGACTACTCTTGGAGCTAAAATTCTGATCTGAATGCCTGCTTTGCCCAACATAGGAATGGAGTTCTGATGCTAAGTAAGATATACAGTTGCTTCCAAGAATTCAAAGTAGGCAGAAGGTCAAACCCAGAGCAGCACAACCTTGAGGGACATGTTGTTCTCATGGAGAAGTTTTTAATCATGATATCTCTAGGTGGTGCTGGGCTAGTGAAGACTCCTAACTCAAGCTTCAAAGAGCTTTTAGATTTCTGAGCCTGGAAAAGTTCTTTTTGACCTCCAATTTCCAGAATCCTCCCAATGGCTATGCAGGCTCAGAGACTGCGAGAGTTTTCATCTAGAAATTACTACTGGTATCAAAATAAGTCAGCTTCTTTAACCAGTGCTTGATTCAGTATAAGGAAAAGTTACTAATATTATTTATTGGAACTAAGACAGGTCCTAATAAATAATATATTTCTTATTTTGTTCAGCCTGGTAAAAATATACATATTTATAAATATTCATAAAATATTACACAGTTACAGCATAATGATTCCACTTTAAACTGTTATGGCTTAATTCTATGGATTGCTTGTACACTGGGAAGGCTCCCAATCTCTCTGGCTGATATTTCTGAATGCTCCTTCTTACATTGCAAATCTCAGTTTCCATAGAGTGTTGTCGTGGCAATTAAAATGGAATAATTGTGGTATAATGGTGCAGTGGGAAAGGGCTCCAGGTGATACTAGGTGATACCAGGTGATACTATTTTCTGCTGATTGACATGTTTGCTTCCCATCTTCCTGTTCTGTCATGTTGAACTTTTCCCCACTACTCACTCTTTGTAACTAATGAAGTCAGCAGTGGGTCTGGGACCTTTTGCTCCTAAGCCATTACACCTCCCTTTTTGTTAAAGGAAGATATTTATTCATCCGAACAAATAGGGATATTTTGGCAGCTTCAGTAGCAGAAGCTTATTTGCATGAAGTTGGGGCATGACTAATTAACCTGCCTCTCATGCCCACTAACGGAGGAAATAGATGTTCCTATTGCTGGTACGAAGCCAACATCCAAATTAGCCTGAAATCTGGGGATTTTTCTGTCATACCATGCATACACCCAGCTGATTCTGGTTTTTGAGGACAGCAAGGGCACATAAGACATTTTAGCTTCTTCCTCCTCTGTCAGTCAGTCCTGTCTTTTTAACAATCCCAAGGGTTTGAGGAACGTCTTGAATATGACTTGCATATCCTCTTTTCTGCTTAATCACCACTGATGCCTTTCATGAGCTTGTTGAAATCCTCTTGTGAACTGTGCATATGCCAAGTTGGCACAGATGTTTCAGACACTTGAAAGTTGAGCGAGGGGAAAATAAACTTGAAGCATCAGCAAAGCTGGGAGGGCAGCAATCTCTGAATGTCAGCAGAAAGAATGCCAGGCAACCTTAGTTATCTGAATTGACACCAGTGACATAAATGGTCTTCATCAATAAGACCATATAAGGGTACATCTATACTGTAGAATAAATTCATTTTGACATCATTTTAACTGCCATGTCTGAAGGCTATGGAATCAAGGGAGATGTAGTTTTAGAAGGTTTTTAGCCTTCTCTCCAAAAGTGAGTTGGTGCTTCACTGAATTCAACAAATCCCAGGATTCTGTCACAACTGAGCCATGGACATTAAAGTGGTGACAAACTGTAATTCTACAGTTTGGATGCACCCTAAGATATCTTGCTCCCTTTTAGAGTGAAATCCTATTTATGCCTTCTGGGAAGTAGGCAGGTCCTGCCATTAAACAGAATATGATGTCCATGTCAAACCATATATAGAATGATGCAACATAACTTCTAACTGTCCTCATTTGGCTGGGTTCATTTGTCCTGGTTAATCCTTTGTCTTTCCATTTTTCGACTGCTGTTCAAATGTACCCATTTCTTTCTCTTCATCTCTTACTTCATCCTCAGATTTCTTCAGCTGCTGCAAAGCGTGTTCAGATAACAAACATAATAATCAATTAATCAGGAGAGGAAATAGTTGAATCTTGCTGCTTCCAAGGAGACCTAGGCAAAGCCAACTGCTGTAGCCTCTCCTAACTTATCTGTTTTTCTTCTTCCCCATTAATTTTTTTGTCATTTTGATCACATGCCAATGTTGCTTTGCCAAACACATATTCCAGTTTTCATCTGTGAAAAGGTGGAAGGTATAAGAAAAGGGTGGCAGATAGACAGCAAAATGCTTTGATCTGGCCCAGATCAGGCAAAATCCAACTGATTTAGTGGTTGAATTAATTTAAAAAATAAGGGAAAGTATTGTAAAGATTATTTCTCAGTCACAATGAGATTCAAAGGTGTGATTTGTCAGTTCCTCAAACTTTCATTTAGGCTATTTTTAATACGGGTTTTCACAAGCTTTCAAGCCTTTTATGGACATAGCTGGGACTTTAGAGCAGTGGCTTCTAAACTTTAGCTCTTCAGAAGTTTTGGACTTCAACTCCCAGAGTTCCCTTACTATTGGTCAAGCTGGCTAAAGTATCTTGAAGGTTATGTTCAAAATACTTAAGGATCAATTATTGAAAATCATTGCTTTAAAGAACTTACATTTTTCATTGGGTTTAGCCTAGAGATATGTGCACTTGTCTTCGCTGCAGATAGAAGAATTGCAAAAAAGACAATTAACACTCCGAGATTTAAATGCACATAAATTCAAACACCTAGATTCACAAATGCTCTCATTAGTGTCAGCTGAGCATCTACACCTTCCTCCTTAATTAGTGCAACCCTGTAAAACAATATGTGCAAAGTGGAAAATCTAATCAAACATTCACTGTTTTTGTTTTCATTTAAAATAGAATAAATGATTTTTAATGAACCCCCGGAGTCTCATTGTGACAAGGTAATGTTCTTTACTATACTTTCTTTTAATGTTTAATTTACTCTGCAATCCTGCTAATTTTGTACAAATCAGAAAATATAAGGAAAATCACTGGGTGGTCACAGCTGGGATCAAAGTACTAAGGGCAGGATTAAATCCTCTTCCTAAGCAAACATGCAAATATATAACCACTCTAGCTCTTTTGCTGGTTTATTGCTTGCTTTAACAAAGCTTGAGAGTTTAAATTAAGCTTTGCTACAACAGGGATGCAATCCATTTCTTCTTAAAACAGTAAAAACGTAACAAAGCCATGTTGAATTTAAGTGAAATGGTTTTGTGTTTGGTCTGTGATCAGTTTTGTCAGCAGGGTTGGATCTCTTGGACCTGAGCGAACCTGTCTCTCAAACCCAAAGCAAATCCAAAAAGCCAGACAATTCATCCCGAGGGGACGTCTTAAAGGCCTCGACCCACAGAAAGAAGTCAGACAATTCAGACCTTATCAGTGTGGCTGCAGAACAGAAGATCCAGCCTCTCAAAGCTCCAGAAAAGTCTTCTTTGGATTTAGGTACTTATCATTTTCTTATTATTGAACATTAGCCTATGCACTTTCGTGCTCTGTTGTGGTGGTGGTTGTTATATTTATTGTATCCTACTTTTCTCCTAAAACTGGAACACAAAACGACTCACAGTGTAAAGGAACAATATAAAAAGAATAGTGATATCCAGTGTTCTCCCGGCTGACACGAGAATTCAGTGAATTGTACATAATGCTTTGTGTAATACTTTACATTTTTAGCCACTTTGTGTCCCCAACTGAGAGAGAGGTGGGCTATATAATAAATAAATATATTTATTACTGTATTTTCACCATTAAGTATGGAGAAAATTGCTTGTAGGGGTTTCTGTCCCATTTGCCCAAATAACTTGCCATTGTGTTTCTCATATGCATACCCAATCCTCCAAAATGGGAGAGCTCCAACTCTCATAATCTCTAAACCAAAGCTTTCCAGACATTTCATGTTGTGGACACACGTTTGAGATATGCATCATTTCACAACACAGTAATTCAGCCCTTGCTAAGAGATGAGAGATACATACATAAACTGTAATAACAAAATGTATAGGGATACGATATCTCTCATGAAAACTTTTTATTTATATATTTTTAAATATATGATTTGTTTCCTTCACATAGACTCAGAGGTGTCTCATGTTCATGGAACACACTTACTAACTGCAGTCAACACACTAATGTGTTGTAGCGCACATATTGAAAAGTGCTGCTCTAAGCCATCTTCATATTGGCCTGCTTCATGAATATTGGATAGTCTGAAACTGGCCAGGCCACATGTTGATATGTAAAAGATGTGGCAACTCTAACTGAAGTGGAGAAAAACACTCCTGTGAGAGCTAAACTGGGAATGGCTTCTAAACAATACAGTTGGCCCTGCACATTTGATCAGTATGCTTTCTCTGGGAATTTCTAGGTCTCTCATCATAGCATTTTTAGGTCCTAGTCAACTTCCAGCAGAAATTGGATCTAGAGTTGCATTGGAAGACCTAGGCTGAATCTACACTGCTCTATATCCCAGGATCTGATTCCAGATTATCTGGCAGTATAGACTCATATAATCCAGTTCAAAGCAGATTATTTGAAAACATCAAAAACATCCGGGCATCCCCTGGGCAATGTCCTTGCAGACGGCCAATTTTCTCACACCAGAAGCGACTTGCAGTTTCTCAAGTTGCTCCTGACACAAAATTATTATTATCTGGAATCAGATCCTGGGATATAGGGCAGTGCAGATCCAGCCCTACCGATCCCTAGAGAGGTGTTTGGTTAAATAAAAAAGATAGCATTATTATTTGCATATTTTCTATTTCCACTTTATATGAGGTCCTCTGCCCTTAGCTTCAATGAATGTGGAGGATCCCACTGTATTAGATCAGCTTTAAGCTAAACATGAGCTTTTGGGAATTGCCCTCTTCTTCCTAAAATGCAAGATTCTTCCTAGGTTATAAAATGAATTGTGCTAAAATAAACCTGTTAGTTTGAAAGATGCCACGATGCTCTGTCTGAATGTTGGAACTCAGCCATCTCTTTGAAAAGTTGTCCAAATAAGTAATTCCCAGGGTCTGAGCTTTGGAGTTGATGCTGCTTTCAGATTGTCATAGTGAAGGTCACCTTCGCTTTGACAATCCCAAAGCAGCATCAACTCAAACGCAGACCTAATATTGGTAAAATGAAGCAGATGCTGTGAAACACATACAAGCTTTCAATATTCCCTCTCTTTTCAGAAGGACATTGACCCTATAAATCTTTTCCCTTGCTCCCTTGTTGTTCATAAAGCAGAGCACACTAAATGCCTTTGTGGAAAGCTTTAATCATTTCAGAAAGTGTTGCAGTTGTGAACACTCAAGCACACACATGGCCAGCTGTCAAGTGTTTCTCTTGTTCTCAGAGGTGTTAACAATGACAGCAGATAGTATGAGAATTTCATTCCCAATTTTTCTGGAGGGTATGAAATCTATTTCCGATCTGCAGATGCCTTGCAGGAACTCGTTTTCTCTTTCTTCTCCTCAGTCAATATTCAGGCACAGCTAGAGAAATGGGATGACGTGAAGTTTCATGGAGACAGGCTCAGCAAAGGTTTTCCAGCACCTGAGAAAAAAACATCTTCCAGAGCCTCGTCAAAAGAATTCTTATGGTAAAACATATTTTGACAATGCGGCAAAAATTTGTGACAAGAATGACCAATATACACACCCAGTGCTTTTGGGAACTACCATTCCCATAGTCTTTTAGAGTCGTCTACACTGTAGAATTAATGCATTTTGACACCACTTTAATTGCCACAACTCAATGTTAAGGAATCATGGGAGATGTAGCTTTACAAGGTCTTTAGCCTTTTCTGCCAAAAAGTGCTGGTGTGTTGCTAAACTACAACTCCCAGGATTCCACAACATTGAGCCATGGCAGTTAACATAATGTGAAACATAGATTCGGTGTTTCTCAAACGCTGGTCCTGCACCCTTACTCAGCATAGCAACTAGGATTTTGAGAGATGACATATTCTGCTGATGCCAGTAGAAGCTGATTTGCCCTAACCCTTCTCTTTGTAAACTGTGCATTGTGCATTATATAGGACGGTTGTTCAGCCTCCATTGTGCATGTGGTTGTGCATTATGCATTTCATAATGACACTATGCATGCATCAGCATTGTAGAATTAATGCAGGTTGACATTACTTAAACTGCCATAGCTCAATGCTACAGAACAATGGTTCCCAACCTTTTTTTGACCAGGGACCACTATAACCAGGCACCACTCTCCAACATTAGTGCCAAAAGGGTTATGAATCAGGTTTTGGTCAATTTTAGATTTGGTTTGGTTATTTGGGGTGCTGATTCAGAAAACTGCATTGGATAGACCACATCAGCTCTAGTTTCTGATACAGAACATAAGCCATCCAGTAGTCGCCATCTGCTCACCCACAGAAAACCATATTTAATAATCTAGAGCTGATGTGGTCTATCCAATGCAATGGTCAGGTCTGCGGAAAGGAGCAGAAATAAAATAAATAAAATAAAATAAATAAAAAGGAAGGAAGTTCATGGAACAGATTTTAGTTCTCATGGCCCATTCCTGGGCCACAGCCTACTGACTGGGGATCACTGCTATAGAATCGTGGGAATTGCCATTTCACAAGGTCCTTGGGAAGTCAGCAGTTACCCAAACTTGACTCAAACAGTTTACTGTAGGTGCGACTTAGAATTGGATTCAGGCCCCTGTAATTACAAAGTTTTCACTAAAGTCATTGGATGAACTTGCCCTTATTTCTTGTTCACTGCTTTGCTTTTAAAGTTGGGCAGGTACACTTACACATCTGTTACTGATACTTTTTGGAGCAGATGGGTCTTGTATGGTTCTTCCATTGGATGATGCAGGAACCCCACAAACATTTGGAGTTCCCATGTCAGTTCACAAGATGTGCACAAATCAATCTTTTGTATGTTGCTACAAGTAATCAAAACCAGAGGCATAAAGATAATCTTGTACAGTGTTGTTGTATGTCTTTCGGGCTGTGTGGCCATGTTCCAGACGTATTATCTCCTGATGTTTCGCCCACATCTATGGCAGGCATCCTCAGAGGTTGTGAGGTATGGATAAACATACCTCACAACCTCTGAGGATGCCTGCCATAGATGTGGGCGAAACGTCAGGAGAGAATACTTCTGGAACATGGCCACACAGCCTGAAAGACATACAACAACCCTGTGATCCCGGCCATGAAAGCCTTCAACAACACAATCTTGTACAGTGCTTCCTGCTATGTGTGAAACACTGGTTCTCAGCCTTCAGTTCTCCAGATGTTTTGGACTTAATCTCCCAGAAGACTTAGTAAGCTTTGCCAATGCCTGGTCACTGTGAGGACTGGAGATTCAAAACATTTGGAGGACCCAAGGTTGAGAAACACTGGTGTAAAATAGTGTTGTGTAATTGTGTAAATAAATATCATACAATGTGAGTGTGATTCTTTGTGCTTGTGCCCCAAAGGAGATTGGTTTCATTCATGTGTTGGAATGCCTATAATGGGATGCACAAATGCTTTCTTCACAGGTCTGCAGAAAATAGCACTAAATCAGAGGCAGCCAGTGTCAAAACTGCATTGGAATCTAATTCAGCCTCAGAATTAGAATTAGCACCTGCACCAAAGGTAAGATATCACTTTCATACAGAAAAGCTTGTTGAAATTCAAATGTATCAGTGGAATGATAGGTTTGCATGGTGTAGAAAAATGCATTAATTGTACTATGCAGGCCTGTGTTGGATGGTAATGTTTTGCAACTGAATTGATACCTGAATGTGAAGCCAAATGTCACATGTACAACTCCATATATAACTTTGCTGCTAAAATTTGAACTATGGACAGTCCACATCATATAGAAATGGGACATGAGAAAAGCTTCCCACAAGGTTGGTAAAAACATCAAAAACATCCGGGTGTTCCCCTGGGCAACATCCTTGCCAATGGCCAATTCTTTCACACCAGAAGCGACTTACAGTTTCTAAAGTCGCTCCTGACATGTGAAAAGAAATCATATAGAAATGTTCATGTAGTTCCATTGGAGAACTGATACATGTATAAGACACCAAAAGTATTCCATCCATCATAAAAGATATGTAAGGTAAAGGTTTTCCCTCAACATTAATTCTAGTCATGTCTGACTCTGGAGGTTGGTGCTCATCTCCATTTCTAAGCTGTCCATAGACACCTGCAAGATCATGTGGCCAGCATGACTGCATAGAGCACTGTTATGTAGATGCAGATATATCATACTGTACATCCATCACATCCATGGAATATATTTTCCCAGACTTCTCATGGATATGCATAGCCACAAAAAACAGCGAACCCTATTGAAATAAAGAACTTCCAGGCCAAAAGTGCCATAGGATCATATCGGAGGAGCAAGAAAATACCAGGAGAATTCATATCTGAGTCAGAAAAAGATACGTTCAAATGAAAAACTTAGCATTTGATTGGCTTCTTAGGCCAATGTTATTTCTCTTTTCCATGTAATATTGAAATTTGAAGCAAAATCTGTTCAATAGCACCATGTCAGTTGTTGTTTGTAAAGGTATTGAATTTGTTTTAGTTCCTGTTTTCAATATACAATTTCTCCTGGTTACATTAATGGTCTTTGCATAGGCCAGTTCTGCTTTTGAAGTTCGTCAGAAATTGATAAACCACACGTGCCAGTTCTGCAGATATCGGCATTGTACTATAGTATTTTATATTAGCATAATAGTAAATTCTTAAATCAGATGTGAGCAACTGTGGTCTTCCAGATGTTCCTGGACTACAGATCCCATGAACAATTCGCATTATAGATATAATAGAGGTTGCAGTTCAGTATGGAGGAGCCCTGTTGCACATCTCCTTGTCAGGAGGAATATTTTGGACTATTTTCTTTTCACATGAACCATCTGGTTAACTGGAATTTGCCAGGCTGTTGTTGCTTTTACCATTTGTGTTCTTCAAGAATGCCCATTCAGGGAATTCAGTGCTCTGTCAAAAGGAGTAACAAATGCCGAAAGAAAAGGCAGTCAAACTGTGGCCGCTGGAAAAATACGAATTATTTTGACACAGCACTTCCTCACCGTAAATACTCTTCCTGACATAAATCAAACGGTTCCACTAAGCCTTTGAAAACATGCTATAAAATCGATACTACAATAATAATTGTTGCAGTTAAAACCCAAGCTAAATATTGGCACACCATTGAGTAATACGATTTTTAATGTCCTGTGTTAAAATTGTCAATGTTTCTCTGGGACGTGGTTGATTTTAATAGCCTAAAATATAACCTGCTGATCAAAACGTGCTCACAAGAAGTCAGTATGCCCCATAGCAGTGCAAACAAACAATGCTAGACAGTCAATAGGATCACTTTCATCTTGATAAGGAGTGGAAAATATTACTGTCTAGTCTGCCCTGCTCATCATCTCTGCTCCGCATTGCAAGGATATTGAGTAAAGTCTTCCTTCAGTTCTCTAACTGTAGCAAAAATACATCTCTGAGGAAGCCAGAAGAAGGCAAAGGCAATTATTTCTATCCAATAAGCTTAACACATTAGTTTTAGTCCAGACTTGAGAATATTAATGCTTTGGAATATCATTACCAGAATCCCTTCTGCTAGAAAAGGCAGTAACTACTTGTTGTGTTGTTTATTTATTTGCTAGATGCAATTTCTTTAAACACTTTGACTTGATAAAGGAATGTCATGGAACCTGGAAAGGTCTCAAAAATCTTTAAATGTAACTTTTAAGGTTACTTTTACAAGCAATGTGCTCACTGCATGATTGAATTCACTTCATTCTCACTCACGATATGGCTTTTGAAATGTTGTTATCTAACCAATTAATAGATTAAAAGCCTATTCACTGCTAAATCCAGCACATACCTAGAAATAATTTCCATTCAACTCAGGCTAGATCTACACTAGCATATAATGCAGTTTCAGAATGCAAATTAACCGTGTTTAACTGGATTATGAGTGCACTGCCATATAATCCCGTTCAGTGCAGTTAATCTGCATTCTGAAACTGCATTATATGGCAGTGTAGATCCAGTCTCAGTGAGTTATTCTTCTGACTCTATATCACTCTGCAAGTGTGCAATCCTGCACAAATATATAGAGTACAACTCCCATATCGGCAGGACTAATATCCATAGTTTCACTAGCCAGTGTCCAAAATGATATCTCTCTCTAGGCACTTTTCTAGGTGCTCCAGTGCAATTATATGGTATGCTTTCACCAAAGGTGGAGAACCTAGAGAGAGAGTTCTTGTCTCTAGGCATTTATTACATCCTACAAAACAGAGCTATATTGTGCTTCTGTCGGAAGTAATTACTTTCAATAGACTTTTTATTCGTGGTTTTATGTTTTCACAATAAATCCAAGAATGTATTTCCCATTGATGTGGGGGTTGTACTGTAATTGGGACTTACAGGAAAATTGGCTCAAAATGTTCCATCGCTGGTATTTAACACCAATTAGGATTAATGCACAAAAATATCCAGAACAATTGCTGGAAGTGTAGGAAACAAGAAGGAACATTTTACTATGCATGATGGACTTGCACAGTGACAACCACATATTGGAAAAGAATTCATGAAGAAACTCAAAAAATAATGAAAAAAAACTTTCCTGATGAAAGCAGAATATTATCTGCTAGGAATAATGGACGAGATGATGGACTTTAATCAAAATGAAGATATTTTATTTACCTATATCGCGACTGTGGCAAGGATAACATTCACAAGATATTGAAAAACACAAAATCCCTACAATTGAGCAGTGGCTAGACAAGCTTGACGAAATCTAAGATAAGAACAGGCTGACCTTCTTAATGAAGGAAAATAGAGGAAAACCACTTAAAATGACAGATTGGAAGACATATGAAGATTATAGAAAGAATACAAAGGAATAAAGAAACAAGAAGAACCCCCATGATGTACATAAGGAATGAGTAGGCAGATTAAGAAGTAAGATGCAACCGTGAAGAGAAACGAATGGAAGACCAAAATTACCCTCGACTTTCTAACTCTTTATCTAATTCTCTCTATTTAATTTCCCTAAACTGTTTCTCTTCCCCTTACCTACCTAATTTTCCCTACCTTTCATTTCCGCAAACTTGTGTAGTCTTCTTAAATTCTACTTTTACAAATGTAACTCACCTGGAAAAATGTGAATAAAAAATATATATAAAGATACGGGGGGTTGTACTGTAGTTGGGAGTTCGCTCCACTGAACCCAGTGGCATTTACTCCTCAGTAACAATGGGCAGGATCAGGCTGTTCTGATCTTTCCCTGTCCGTTTGCATATCCAAACACAGCTATGCCCTTGCAGCCCCTTTGCATATACCTCACAATCTGGCTGAGCACTACAGAGTTTATCTTGTTAAGAACATTTCTGTTCACCATCTGTGATTCCATGGAGATTGTTTTCTACTGTCCATTCTTGGCAATGCTGAGATAACACTATGCCTTCCTGAGATCCTGGGAGCAAGATCTTGTGAGCACAATGTTTTCCCATTTTTATCTGTTAAGCGACAAGGGCTTCAAAGTGCACAACTGTGGAGTTCATATGCCAAATCTTCAACTCTGACTCCAGTTCTTCCTCTTATCTTTCTTTCATCCAACTTAAAGTCCTTCATAAATGGCAAAGATATATATGTCTGTATCTCTATATCTATATCTATATAAATTAGTCATAACAAGGTTACTGTAGCAAAATGGCAGCAGAAGACATTCTGTCACCACCATGTGAATCATCCTCTACTTAAAGTGATAGGACATGAAATATGCATGTTGTATCAACTATAAAATATAAGTACAAAATGGTGTGTTGCCCATATCTTTTTATAATATCATAAACTTTTGTTTTGAAGTCAGAGTCGGGACACTTTGCCAACTAAAGTTGCTTCCAATTCCAAGGTGACAACTCCATTTCCATACCCCCGTAAATGTGTGACATTCATTTGTTGACAATGATTTTTTACAAAGAAAAAACACGATCTATCATTTTTATAGAGTACTTTACATTGTTTATATTTCCTTCCTACCTTACTTTTTTGTGTCTATGTCCTTTCAAGTTGCCTGTCAACTTATAGCGACTTTATAGGGTTTTCTTAGACAGGATGAAGAGGATCCATTGGGTTCGGTTGCTCAACCAAATCAACTCATTTGAAATGTGATGCTGGAAAAATGTTTTATGGACAGTGTGAATGGCTAAAAAGATAGAGAAATGGGTCCCGGGACAAATTAAGCCTAAACTACTTTAGAAGAGAAGATGACTAGACTGACACTACTGTATTTTTGCTGTATTATGAGAAGACATGATTCACTAGAAAAGACAATAATGCTTGGGAAGGGAGAAAGCAGCAGGAAAAGAAGAAGACCTTTGTGCTCATATGTTGCATATCTTCCAAAAGTCCTCATTTGGCAGAGGCAGTCCTAATTTATTCTCTGCTGTCCCACCTTTCCAACTGCTTTTAATATGTCCCAGTTTCATTTTCCTTCTCTTACCCCCCTTCATCTTCAGCTTACTTCAACTTGTGTGAATAGGTTGAAGGGAAAAAGTCATCATCACTCAATTAGCAGAGGGAAGAGGACATGTCATGTGCAATGAAGGGCTGGAATCGAGAGGAAACTCTATTTTTGTCCACTCTAGGTTGAACCAAGAAAGCTTTATTATTTGGTTTATCATGTTGTCCAGATGAAGCTGCTGGCACTCTGATTTGTTTATCTCCCAATAAGGCAGAGGGTGCATCTACACTGTAGAATTAATGCAGTTTTACACCACTTTAACTGCCATGTCTCAATGCTGTGGAATCATGGTCTTTTGCCTTCTCTACCAGAATGCTGCTGCCTCACCAAAGTACATAGACCCATGGCAGCTAAACTCGTGTCAAAGTGCAATAATCCTATAGTGTAGTTGCACCCACAGAAAATGGAATTTATATGCCTATTTTATGATTTCACTTTTCTCCGGGGTGGTGGATGCAGGTTATTTATATTCTAAGTAGTATGTGCGTCAAAGAGGAGCTGATCATTCTAAATGCCCAAGAGAACTTGGCTTGTGCCACTTGTTTGCATAAAAAAATGTTAGGGACATGTCTGTCCAAATTGCTTGGATTATTTCTATAATCAGCCGCAACATGAGCATAGGATGGATTTCTGATAGTTAAAAGCCTTAGTTTTTAAATGCTGGGATTAACAATTATGAATAGTCTGGTCACTGCTGTGTGCTTACTGTTGCAGGGTATGTGTGTGTGAGTTTTAACTCCTGGCATAATTCTGTCCAGTTGAATAGGATTGTGGTGCTTGGAGATTAAGAAATACCTTCACAAGCTGGATTCAACCCTCAATGTTAATGTGATAGAAATTCTATCCAGTATGAAAATGGCTCATTGCGATTGAATGACCCCAAGGATAATAACAATTCAAAATATAATAATATAAGTAGATGCTGTTTCAATCCACTCCAGGGCAAACATCTGGCTAATGAGTTTAACCTTAAACAAGTATGAGGTCAAGAGCTAAGCGGAAACAACATTTTTAGGTCATCGCACTATTTTCCTTTGCATTTCAAAAGGGACATTTCAGTATGTTTGCGAATTCAGAGGATTTTCTTTGTAAAATACTTAATTAAAAGGTATAATCTTCCCAATGAGGATGACAAGAATATGGGGAGGTGGCTGAACAATGACCACATTGCAAAACAGCAGAAAGCTGGCTCCATAATTTTGGCCACAAAGCCTGCCCTCAACTTACACATGAGGTCAACTTAAACACGATTATATCTACAGTAATATTTCTCTTCCTCCACCATTTTCAATTTTTCTCCTAGATCTCTTTCTTCTTGCTTCTCTTTTCCGTTTAATAATTCAGGCCTTCCTTTTTCTCTATTTCTCAGTGTCCAACTCTGTTCATCTTTCTCTATTGTCCATGAGTCGCAATCTATTTCACAAGTCATTGCCTCATTCTCTCTGACTCTGATTCTCCTTCTCATTTTCCATTGTGTCTATCCGTCTTTTGTATCTCTTTGTCCTACTCTCACTAGCTGAAGTAGAGTAAACTGAATGGCGGTACTTGAATGGTAATTGGCGCTACCTCAGCCTTTTGAGAAACGAGCAACTGCTACCTCCACAATACCAGTAAATCTAGAGGTACATAGAAAGAACTAACGACTAGTTATGTGTCTTCTGAGAATGCACAACTACATGAGTAGCAGTTAGGATAGGATGGTGTGTGGGATGTTGACCAGTTCCAACTAATATTCGTCCATTGTTCATTGATGCGTCAACACACAAGTAAATCTCATTGATTCAATGGGTTTATTCTAGACAGTAATAACAGTAAGATTTGGGCCAAAATCTGCAACCTTTCATTCTTGCTTCCTTCAACAATAAAAAGATGAAAACACTAGGTTCTGGAGTAGGAACATGCAACTGTAAAAATCTTGAAGGGTGTATTAGTTCACCAGCAAACCTTGAAGGACCAGACTTCCACTAAAATAATTATTTAAAATGAACACAAATGCTTTCCTTGTCCCGTATCCTGAAAACCTCCCTGAGAAGCCATTCTCCTTTAGACCAGTGGTTCTCAAACTCTGCTTCTTTAGTTCTTTTTAATTTCAACTCCTAGAAGTTTCAGCTACTATGGCTAATGTTTAAGAATTTTGACACCTGAATTCCCATACACTAAAGTTTGAGAACTACTGCTCTAGATCAATGTTTCACATGTGCAAACATATACACATCTTGCTGTGGTTTAAAAGATACATATGTTTAAAATACCAATTATTATTAAAGCACCTTGCGAAGATGCAACCACCAAAGACTCAGAGAGGAGACCTTTTACTTTTTTTTTCTTTCTTCTTCTTATTCACTTTAGATGGTAACTCAACTTGGTTTATAATATATATGACAGAGGCTTAGATGTTGGAGGAACAATAACAAGTTTATTCAGGCACAGAGCTTAGTGGTTACAATGTTGTTTCTCACTTAGAGGCACTTTTATTAACAGTTACAATACTAGAATGAGGTGAGTCAAACTCCCTAAAGTGTCACTTCTTTTACTTAAAGTAGTTAGAACTTCATCCTCTGCTACTTTTAAACCACAGTCACCCCAGTGATATACGATCACAGATTCTCTGTTCCTTACCAGGACACAGACTACATTAAATAAGTCACCAAACTTATTTTAAACCGACTCAAAATGAACAATTGAGTCTCCTTGATCCCCTCAACCTAGGATCAATCTTCCCTGTGCCTCATCAGAGCACAGACTGAATCCCTTTTTAAAACTCTGCACTTCTTCAACAAACGGCAGTTGGCTCCGCCTACTTCTCCATGGCAACCAGCCTCTGAGTGCTGAAATGCAATAACTGTAATACTTACCCTTTTAAAACACAAACACACAATTAAACATAACATCTGTAAACCAAAAATTCATACTTCATTGCACACCTGCATTCATGTTTTGTTGTTCAAGCTACAAGCAACATTCTGTTCACTTTTTGGTTTATGGTAGAGAAGCTGGTATGGTCCTGGATTTGTCTACTCTTAATTTTAGCTGTTTACAAGGAAGGCACTGGGAGATAAACACAGTAAGTATGGGTTTCATCCTAATGTACAATCTCCTTAGTTCAATGCAAATCACTCAACAACATTGGTTCTTCCCATACCATTACCATTTCCCTCCAATTAACATTGCTACCAGCATTTTTTATTCTTTATTTTAGGTTCGATCTACCAAAGAGCAACGTTGGGGAGGTGCCCTCCTGTCACGACACCATTCCATGGAAGAGGAATTCGAAAGAGCCAAAGCTGCTGTTGAGGTATCTGATGTTTTTGTAAATGCCCTACTAGAAACCCATTCAGGAGAAAGCAGTCTTCTAATATAATGGGCAGTAGCTTTTAAACTTCTGTATATCGATTAAAAGGGGCCCCTGGTGGCACAGTGTGGTAAAGCGCTGAGCTGCTGAACTTGCGGACCAAAAGGTCCCAGGTTCAAATCCCAGGAGCGGAATACAGACAACGCCGGCTCTTTGGCTTAGAAATGGAGATGAGCACCAACCCCCAGAGTCGGTCACGACTGGACTTAACGTCAGGGGAAAACCTTTACCTTTACCTATATCAATTAAACATGCAGTCCAGAACTAGGCAATCAAAACTAAAGAAGAAATGGTGAATCCATTGTTTCACAGTGGGATCCTCAGCATGTATTTTCTTTTTCTGTTGCCAGTCTCCCTCAGACCTTTCTTTTGAGATCTTAGTCATTCCATTCACATGCTTCTTGCTTTGCTTTCTTTGACAGAATGACAAATAATTTAGCAGCTTATGTGTAGCTTGGGGTGAATCCACCCATCACATCTTCAGAGCTCTTGGTGGGAATCTTCCATTGTATGTTATGATAAGACTGGCCTAGACTAAGAGATCTATATCTAGACTTGAGGAAATGTATTTGGAGGTGTGAAAGACAACATCTAACTGGCTTAGGCAGAACCTTGTTCATAACTATAGGTCCAGGCAGTAGCCTAAATCTGAAAGATCGATCTCTACTTCCAGAAGATTTGTGTTACGAACTCAAGCATGTTGGATTAATTTTTCACCTTACATTTTTACCTGCTAGTTGGCAGGTAATATTTGATGCTCCAAATAGATTATGTTGAACTTTTAAGACTGTCCCTGAACTGCTTGCAAAGCAGAACATCTATCAATTTGACTATTTATTTAGAGTTACAGTAGAGTCTCACTTATCCAACATTCGCTTATCCAACGTTCTGGATTATTAAACGTATTTTTGTAGTCAATGTTTTCAATACATCATGATATTTTGGTGCTAAATTCGTAAATACAGTAATGACTACGTAGCATTACTGCATATTGAACAACCTTTTCTGCCAAATTTGTTGTATAACATGATGTTATGGTGCTTAATTTGTAAAATCATAACCTAATTTGATGTTTAATAGGCTTCTCCTTATTCTCTCCTTATTATCCAACATATTTGCTTATCCAACGTTCTGCCGGCCCGTTTATGTTGGATAAGTGAGACTCTACTGTATATCCTGCCTTTCTCCCATCAGTGGGACTTAGGGTGGCTTACAAAAAGATTAAAAAGAGAAATAAAACACAGAATCTGGCCAGCATCCTTTTAGTGACGTGCACAACCATAACTAAAATGTATGCCATGGTTCTTCCTTCTTGTTGCAGGTTGGCATTCTCTTCCTCCCTTTGCAATGACTGGAGCCCACTCCGACTCATTGTTCTTCTATGGTAGACCCACATGATATGACCATTCAGTGGCTAGTGAGGAATGGAGAAACATCTCCTGGCTTTGTCCCATATACAATCACGGGATGATTACATCATCCACCAACGACTCTAGTGGACTTTGGTGGATGATGCCATTTGGCTATGGGGATAAGGCCAGATATTCCTATGCTGTTAAATGGCTGTTGCGCTAAAGGAGCGAATCTTGGAGCTGATGAGAGGAGAGCTGATGTGTGATTCCCCAAACAACAAAAACGACAACTTTCCCCATCCCCAGTAGTAAATATGCTGTCACGAGAAAAATAACAATTGGTCCTTTTTAGCTGTCCAAAATGAAAATCTCAACACCAATGTGGCAGGAAGAGCCACATCTGTTCCCATGTGGTCCCAATGTGGTTTCCAAAACAATGCTATCACTAGGAGAATAAAGTGTCTCTTTCAATCCTCAGTTGGAAGTGTTTTCCCCCTATACATATACACTTCTTCAGATCCATTACTAGCTATGATTATATCTTGCCTGCTTTTCAAGCCATCATCATCATCATCATCCCACTACCATCTCCCAAAAGGGACTTGGGGCGGCTTACAAAAGCTCTTGGAAGTGCAACAAAATACAATAAAATACATGAACATATAAAACAATCACAAAGTAAATTTACATAACACATACACATGAAACGTCATATAAACATGGACAATTCAGATGGTAGTCTTCTTGTAAAGTAATGTAAACTAATACCACTGCAGGGATATCCCAAATAAAGTAATGTGCTACTGAAAGAATTAATGCAGAATGCACTGAATACTTGAAATGTTTTATGTATAAATATAATGAAATATGTTTTTTAAACATTATATGAAAGTGCTTTGTAATTCTGTAAACCCAGAATTTGTTTTCTGCAACAGATCTTTTTTCCCTGAATTGCTTTGGGATAGGGAGGGAGGTAACACATTTATCGTTGAATAAAAAGCTAGACTCCAAATATGCACAAAATGATACGTTTTGCTATTTAAATATGAAATATCCAGGTAAATGTAGAGTCTTTTTAATAGCCTTCTTGCTCTAAAATACTTTGCCTGGGGAGATAATTTAAACAACTTTATGTTATAGGAGGGAAAAGTAGCAGTTAATAGGTTGGGGAATGTAATTAAAAGACTGTTTGGCTGGAATGTGAACAGGACTGAAAAGTGAAAAGAAACCCTATTACATTAACCCATTGGAGTTTTTCAAGCCATTTTTTGAAACCTGCCAGAAGATGGGAACATGACTATTGAACTGGCACTTAGGGTTAATAGGGAAACAAAAATGATAGGATTGTTATGAATGCAAGGAAGTATATAGTGTTGTAAGCAACAGCAATGCACAATGGTTTGAGTACTAGACTGTGGGTGCATCTACACTGTAAAATTAATGTAGTTTGACACCACTTTAGTTGCCATGGCTCAATGCTATGGAATCTTGGGAGTTGTAGTTTGGTGAGACACCAAACTAACTATAACTATAACTCCCATGATTCCATAACCCTGAGCGATGGCAGTTAGTGGTATCAAAACTTCATTAATTCTACAATGTAGACGCACCCTATGACTCTGGAGATCAAGGTTGGATTGGTGATTGGTGTGGGTATTTTTAGAGGAGGGAATGTAAAAGGGCAAAGAATAAGAGGAAGAAGGGAGAGAAGGGCACATAAATGCAGGGAGGGAACAAGATAGAAAAAAGATTTAAAAAAAGAAATAAACATTAAAGGAAAGACAATAAACCGAACCTGTGGTTCATTGGTCTGTGTGTTTTGATGCACTCCAATTATTATTTGGATGTTTCTTTTATACCACATATAACTCAATGAAGCTACATGTAAACTGTGAAATGTATATTTTCTTATTGGATGAGAAAGATATAACAGAAGCACTTTCATGAACCATTTGATAGAACCATTGAAAATGTCACCAGGAAGCTGTGTTTCAGTCGAATTGCACTAAATCAATTGATTATTCAGTACATATGTAAGATTGGGAAGAGTAGCTGGATTCAGACCCGAGAACGTCACAGTCTAATCTGTACATTTCTGTGCCAAAGCATAGGCTTTCATAAGGTAACTGGCTCACCTACATTCTCCATACTTTTGTTGCCATCAGAATGCAGGCTGCATGAGAGCAAATCCTGCAGTATACCTAAAAACAGATGTTTCATATGAGATAAAGGGCTTTTGGTTAAAATGCCCACTAGTGTATGTGAGTAGAAACATCAATTATAGCAAGCTGAAGCCTTATCCAAAGGCCATTTGGCCAATTTTCTTCCTGGAGCAAAGAACTGAGGCTGATTCCAATTCATGCCATTCAGCTTGGATGCAGATATCCCTGTAATTAAATCAAAGTGCCCTGTGAATGAACATGGGGGGCATGCAAATCTAAATAAATTCATCTTGGCAAGTCCAGCCTTTAAAATGACTCCTATAGTGCTTCATAGATCAAGAAGATGGTTACATGCTAGACCTATGCGAAATAAAATCAGCATTGCGACTGTTCAGTATTTTGCAGCCTTCCTCCTAACAGTCAAAAACCTTAGAGCCTCTTGTTCTTGCCATTTGCCATCAAGTCAACTTTGAGTTACGGCTGTCCTATGAATAAGAGCTGCAGTCTTCAAAGGCCCTGCTCAGGTCTTTTAGATTTACAGCCATGACTTGCCTCCCTCTTTTCTTCCTATTGCCTTCCACATTACCAAGCATGATAATATTTTCCCATGAGTTATATCATCCTATGATATATCCAAAGCAACTTGTCTATTTCAATTTACAAGATGACAGCTAGAGCTCTGTTAATGTCTTAAGCATGTCTAAGCTTCCCTGTGGAAGTTGTAGCACATTTTGTCTGATGCAGAATGCCCATAATTAAGGCTCATAGAAGCAGAGTTGGAATATCAGTTCGTACAGTATATGGCTGCTTGTACTAAAAGATTTGTGTTCTTGGCACATGTCTTTATCAAGAATACAAAATCCTTCATATAAAACTGTCCATATGAGTGCCTGAAATAGTGACATCTTTGCTCTCTGATTGTTCAGTTTATACACACTTTGTTTAATGCACAAAATTACTTAAAGTATTGTCAAAATACTTTCATCCTATGTGTGGAAGAAATGAATTTTATGTTTATACTTAGGTCCCAACTCCAAGATATCTCCTTATGTACATATTTGCATATGCAAGTATTCCTAAACTGGAAAAAAAAATCTGAAACCCTAAACACTTCTAGTTTCAAGCATTTTGGATAAGGGGTATCAATCTGTACTTGTTATGTTATGAATGTTGTGAAATTATGGACAGAATTGCATATAGGTTCATAACATTTGCATCCTGTCTTTCTACCCTTAAGAGGGGTTATAGTCTTTCATTTAAATGGTGCTTAAAGAACTCAGTAGAAATACATTTTTAATAGAACTGAAAGGAAAAACACAGTATCTCTGGACAAGGATTCATAAACTTTAAACGTACAGTCTAGATGAAATATGTATTCTTATCAGCTAGAGGTATTTAATGTCCAGAATCTCCAATTTTTTTATTTATTTAATTGCTTAGCTAGGATTGGTTGATTGCAATCAATACTTTAATGTTAACTATCATTTGTATTCTGATTTGTTGTAACTAAATAAATAGAAATGAAATAAAAAAGATTCTCTTTCTTAAAAAATGCCTCTGGGTTTCCTCCCTCTTTTTTCATCTCCTCTCTAGTCAGACACAGAATTTTGGGATAAAATGCAAGCGGAATGGGAAGAAATGGCCCGCAGAAACTGGATTTCAGAAAGCCAAGAAGCACAAGGCCAAGCAGCGGTTTCCATTAATGAAAAGGTAATGCTGTGAAGGCACCAGGTCCCATCCAATATTGAACACTAAACAAGATCAGCTCTCGATAGTACTTGAATGGGAGACGGCCAACAAATACCAGGTGCTGTAGGGTATATTTCAGAGGAAGGAACTGGCAAAACTACCTCTGAGTATTCCTTGCCTATGAAAACCCTATGAAATTCTGTGGGTTTTCATCAACCAATAGGGGACTTGGAGATACATACACCCATTACTCAATGCTGAAGGTTGTTGTAGGTCCACAGGGTTGCTATGGTCAACCATGGAAGCTCAACTGGTACATTAGCCTTACTAATCTTAACCAGAAGGGAAACAAATTTCACAAATGCCTTTTCAATTTGTTTTAATTTGCCATTTATTTGAATCCTAAAATGTCCTTTAGTACAATCGCAACAATTCTTAGCTCAGGAATGCAAGAAATGAATGCTGCATGGCTGCTACCCCCAAAAAAGTGCCATTGTGTTGTCTGTTTTGCCACCATTATAGTGTGAGATTCCACACTATAATGAAAGAAGATTAAGGGGTGGAGATGGTGATGAAGTGATTTCATTTTCATAACACTTGGCTCCAGCCATGTTCACTTAATATGTATTGACAGGCCATCCTTTCATCATTCAGAAATCCAAACACTGCTGTGAAAAGTAAGCCATCCTATCTATGGAAAATTGATGGTCCTCTAGATGTTGTTGAAGTTCATCTACCTACAGGCTCAGCCAATGATTATGCATGATGAAGGGTGTCATCCAAGGATGTCTATAGAGTCACAGGGTTCTCTAACATTTGCTATAGCTTTTTATACTCTCCTGCCTGCCAAAGAACCTTAAAGCTTCATGTATTGATAGGAGACCAGGAGCCATTTAATTTAGACCATAATTCCATGTACAGTTGTGAAGTGAATTGGATTTTCTGTGGGATGAAATGTGTATAGAATTGCACTGTAAACCTTTTGATGGTTCCATGTCTCATTGTCATCATCAATTCTCTGTTCCAGGGCTATTATTTTCATACAGAAAACCCTTTCAAAGACTGGCCTGGAGCTTTTGAGGAAGGACTCAAAAAGTTGCGAGAAGGGGATTTGCCCCTCACCATTTTATACCTGGAGGCAGCAATTCTCCAAGATCCTCATGATTCTGAGGTATCCGTCCTGATTATTATTCTGGAAATTGAGTTTGTTTCATCTGTAATAGAAGAACCTTTTAGCAGTCAGGCTTAATGGCTTACAGAGGCACTATGTTCCCGATCAATTATAACTGAAGGGGAATATATCATTAAACTAAATGGGAGACACTCAGAATACAGGAAGAACCCACACAGAACCTACAGTCAATATGGAATTACATCAGTTGTTTTTAACATAAATCAAATCTCAGTTAAAAGAGATCTATTGAATCAAAGAGATGTATATCTATATTGTAACTGTCAGAGCGCGCGGTTTGGATAAACACACATGCAGCGGAAGATCAACGAAGAATCACTGGCACCAATAAATAGGCTAAAGCCTGTTTGGCTTTCTATACAAGATTTACTCACAAACGGAAAACTCAAGACGACATATACATACAGAGTGCAAATAGGCAGAGGGCAGAGGGCAGAGGAAAGAACAGATAACACAGCAAGCTATTTATAACCACCTCTGCTGTCTGATGCAATACACAGATAACTCTTTACACACTCGCATAGTGGACAGCAGACAGCATGATGCAATCTCCAGCTCACATTGCAACACTATAACTCAATTACATTTAAACAACTCTATATACAATCATTCCCACTTCCCTACTGTTGTTTTTTGTTATTTCTGTTATGCCCTTTTCCTAGGTCAGGAGTCAAAACAGCTTACAACTAATTTAAAAACATATCATTAAAATCCATAAAATGCAAGATTAAAATGAGATTAAATCCTCAAATCAGATTAAAACAAATAACATTAAACATGCACACACCAGCACAATTAGCAATATGTACCTCAGTATAGCTTGAGTCTACTTATGTGACTCTCTATCCCAGGCACAGACCAACTTCGGCCCTCCAGGTGTTTTGGACTTCAACTCTTACCATTCCTAACAGCCCATGCCTGCTCTATCCAGTCGGATTTACCAACAGACTTCAGGCCCTAGTTTGTGCAGTTATGTCTTGGACCCATTTATGGGGTTTGATTGCACCTAGTAGGATTGGAAGGGACAGCATGGAAGATTTATTTTTGGACTATAGTTCTTACTGTCACCCAGTCAGAATGGCAGTCAGAGTTCTGGAAGCTGTAATCAAGGAAGTAATTGCTATGATCTGGGAGGTTAGATTGTGGATTACAAGAATCAAAGTTCTGAGTCAGTTTATTTAAACACTAGCATTAGCTCAGTAGTTCAATACCACACTGAGCTGTTGCTAGGACCTCTCTATCCACTAGCACTTCTTATGTACAGAATGAACCCTCCGTATCCATGTGGGATATGTTCCTGAACTTTACTCTGGAAAACTAGAAACCATGGATAAGAGCAAACGCTTCAGGACTCATTTAAGAAAGAAAAGCGGGGTGCAAATATATAAATAATAAATACCATATTTACTCGATTCCAATGCTCACCTTTTTTACTAAATTACCTTCCCAAAATTAGGGTGTGCATTAGATTTGCGTAATACGTTAAATATTTTTTTGGGGTTTCGGGGTTTTGAAAAGTGAGGTATACATTAGATTTAATGGCGTGGGCTGTGGCGCAGGCTGGAGAGCAAGCCCGGGCTGTGGCGCAGGCTGGAGAGCAAGCCAGCTGTAACCAGCTGCAATGAATCACTCTGACCAGGAGATCATGAGTTCGAGGCCCACTCGGAGCCTATGTTTGTCTTGTCTTTGTTCTATGTTAAAAGGCATTGAATGTTTGCCTATATGTGTAATGTGATCCGCCTTGAGTCCCCTTCGGGGTGAGAAGGGCGGAATATAAATGCTGTAAATAAATTAGACTCGAGTAAATATGGCAATAACCCTGTTGAACAACTTCTGGCAGAAGTTACCATAGATTTGCCCTGGATGATCTATATAATTACTAGGTCGTCCATGTCAATCTATGGTGATTTCCAGCAGAAGTAAACCATAGACTCACCTGGTGGACCGAGAGTCATCTGGAGGTCATATTTTGTTGGATGTGGATATTGGGGGAAGGGGGGGTTACTTTTGCTTGTTTTTCTCACTTTTTTTGCATTCTTTCAATTTGTAAAAGTACTTATATCTAGACTTTTTAGTGCCTGGCAAAAAGGTAGGGTCTCTTCTAACAAAATACTTAACAGTGCAATAATTGTACAAAAACATCTTTGTTGCAGGCTTGGCAGTTTCTTGGGATAACGCAAGCAGAAAACGAAAATGAGCAGGCAGCTATCGTCGCCCTCCAAAGGTAGGCAAACAGCATTAATTTCAGAGGATCCTGTTGAGTGTTGCATTGTCGATAATGGAGAAATTGCCATGTTGGTCTTCAAGTAAAACAAAAGGGATGTACAAACTATTCTATTACCTTCCTTTAGAGCACTGAAAGAGGGACAAGCTTTCAAACTGCTTTGAACAGGACCTAGAATCTATACAATTTGGCAACATCCCGAAAAATAATATAGAGGGATAACTTTCAACATAGGTTTTATAGAGAGCTATCATTTTGTGTATGTGATTGATGAGTTCAAATCCAGATTAAGATCATCTGTAGGACTTTATGCTTTAGGTGCAGAAATCATTGAATTTAATATGAGGCATGGTCCAAGTCATGTTGCATCTTAGTGAACCTACTGTTATAATATTGACTAAGCTTGTGGAATTTATGGAAATGGTTTGCTTTCCCCAACCTATATAGTGCTGCCTGCTTCTCCCAAACCAGTTCTGATTGGTTTCCAAGTCTTCAGTACTAGTTTTGGGGTGAATAAGAGGGAACAATATAATTTATTCTCTAGGCCTAATCAGGCGCTGTTGTTTCTCTGTAGTGCAATACAAGAGTGAGACCATACCAAATGCCTCTAACTTGATGATGTGTATATGGTTTAACTCTTACTAGTTTAATGTGCATTGTATCAATTTCTACATGGTGGGGTATTTTGCAGGTACACCTGTACATGTGAAGGCTTCTGGATTGGGATTTGGAGGATGTGGTATCCTGCACACCCAGGGTACTCATGGTAGTATTCACACATGCAACTATACTTGCTATGACACAATTAATAGTAATTCCCCCTCAAAAAGTAGACCTTCTGAGATCTGGGAGACCTTCACACTGCACACAGTTCTGCCACTGGTTCCTCAATATGTCCACTAGCTACAATTTGACTGGAGCTGCATGTAGTTTTATAGAAGTTAGGAGACTGGAACAGAACTTGTGGGAGTATCTTTATTATTTTAAAATGAAGAGATGAAGTTTCTGGCTCTTATGGCTACAAAGAGATATATTTTGACCTGATGACCATATATGGTTATGTGCTGTAAATCATATGGTGGGGCTTAGTACGTCTTCTGATAGCCAGAGGTTAGAATCTTCTTGCTTATCTATGTTTCCAGTGAAGTTCTCAGTTACACTGAATAAGTTCTCTTTTGCAGAGAATGGTATTCAGTGTCTCCTTACACAATGGCAGTCAGACAGTATTTGGAGCAGCTCTACCCATCTCTAAACTCAAAATTGCCTTTGCTTGGCCACGTAGGAGGTCTGTTATGCCTTCACCTTCCTCCTGGACTAGTGGTTTTCAACTTATGGATTCCCAGGTGCCTTGACCTACAACTCCCAGAAATCCCAGCCAGTTTACCAGCTGTTAGGATTTCTGGGAGTTGAAGACCAAAACATCTGGGGACCCATAGGTTGAGAACCACTGTCCTGTATTATCTGTAGCTTTCCCTCTTATATCTCCTGCCCAACTGTGTTGCTGCAGTGTTACACTCCACCAATGATAAAAGAGAAAAGATCCCAGATGGAAAATATGGTTTTGTTCTCTCTCTTCCTACCTAACATCATAAGCTATGCAAGGTGTATGCTTTAATCTGTACATCTGCTTTAGACACAACTACTTTTTTAACAGTTCAGTTTAATCCTTAAAATTGTTTGCAAAGCTTAATCTAGTATGCTATTGAATCAAACAAATGGAAACATGGAAGAAAAGCTAACAGTGTCCATTAAATACAAAGATAGAACTGCAAATAAGGAAACTCTTTGGTATTCCTGGCACTGGCACACTTTCGAAAGGTTTATCTCTCCATTAGGCATGCTCCTTAATTGAGCTAAACTCATTCCTACAGCCAGATGTTAAATATGCAGTGATCTTTTTCTGGTGTGGTCGTGTTTGCAATTCTAGGCAGATAGCAATCACCCTGCACTTTCTTTCAAAACACTAGTTATTATTCCTCATGCATGAACAGTCAGCTGCATCATAGTCACTTGCCCCTGATATTGAGTACATACCATTCATTCATTTATCTAAGAATATTTTAATTACTATAGTCCCTTTCATATCTTTCTTCCTTGCACAAGATAAGCAAAGTAGAGTAGTCCCACATATTACACAAGGAATCCATTCTAGGATTCTGTGTAATTCAATTTTTTGTATATAATCTAGAATCCTATTTTTCTTACATGAAATGAATAATATCTTGGACTTCCAGCTAATGCATACCATAGCATTGCACAGGAGGATCTAACGATGCCTAGAGAAGTAATCTCCTAAACTGCCAGTGTAGTTCTGTGGTCAACCTTAAATGGAAGAGAGTATCTATGGTATTCAAAGCTCTTCATGTACAATTCAAATCATGTTAAACAAGCTTGCATGATAAGTGGGTCTACTGCAACCCACACCACCATATCTACTTAGGTTTATTCCTGATCTCTGAAATGAACATATAGGGACCAGGAATTTCTGAAAGAGTTGGCAAGGAATAACAGCTCTCACATACACCGTGTGTGCATGTTTTATGCATAACATAATAACTGGGCATTTATTAGTTGAAGGTCTGTAGCAAATAATAATTATGTGGCTTTGAACAGTTGCAATTTCTGGAAGAGGGTGTGAAAGGTCAGTTCATGCTGCAGGAATATATGAATATCTTGGGAACTGTTCCTTTGTGAGGATGAGGTGATCTTCTTTGATTTGCCTGAGAAAGTGTCAACACTTTTCAGAACAAGGGAGAAAGAATATTTAAATATCAGTTTAAAAATTAGATTGTTCAGTCACATAGAACTCTGTCAATTGTGGCATCTATTTATTTTATTTATTTATTGGATTTATATCCTGCCTTTCTCCCAGAATGGGATCTAATTTATCATAGTGACCCCAGTGAATAGCAGCTGTGATACAGAAATATTTCTATCAGCTGATGGGTATGAATTAACATAGCCTTTGGCTACTATTGCTGCATCCCATTTAATATCTTCATATGTAAATCATTGTTTTGGTGCACCACTGACTTTGTTTCATTTTGATAGGCCCTCAAGCTTTAGTTAGCTTTGGAACTGAATGTACCAGGGCCCTGGAATTGTTACAGAAGGTCCATGAGCCAGCTATGTTAGGAAATGTGTTCTGTTGTACCTCCATGAGACTGTGTGACTACCTTTTATCTATATCCAAAAAGCAGTTATTTTGCCTATAACTGAATGGCTATTTTTGCAGCTTTTTGTATCCCCTTGCATCAATTATTTTGTTGTGCATTTACAAAGCAGAATATCCAAGGTGGAGTAGTCACCAAATTATCCCACCTAGCAGCTTTTAAAATGTGCTTTTTATCCATCTTAGGAGAAAACAATCACTTAGTAAAAAAGCACATGCTTTGTCCTGAGAAAAGCTCAGTTCAGTCTTTGATGGCCCCAAGTTGAAAGGACCATACCTTGGAAACGTCTGCTAGTTGGTGTTATTACCAATCAGTTGACAATACTGGGCTGTAGAGATAATTTAACCATAATAATGCAGCTTTCAGGGAAGTATTTCACGTGGAATCCCAAGGAACTGTCTGAATGTATCTTCTGGTTCCTATGGCAGTATGTCCATATCTCCATCCAGGGCTAATGGCTGTTACATAGAATCACGCAGCTGGAAGAGACCACAAGACCCATTCAGCCCCATGCAGAAACACAAAATCAAAGCACTCCTGGCAGCTGGAAATTTATTTATTTATTTACAGTATTTATATTCCGCCCTTCTCACCCCGAAGGGGACTCAGGGCGGATCACATTATACACACATAGGACAAACATTCAATGCCCATAAACACATCAAACAGAGACAGACAGACGCAGAGGCAATTTAACCTTCTCCTGAGGGGATGTTCAATTCTGGCCACAGGGGGGAGCAGCTGCTTCATCATCCGCTCTGACGACACTTCCTCATTCCAACGTCGTAAATTAGTTAAACTTGCCTCCCCACTTTTATAAGTGGTACCTTATTTCCTACTTGATAGATGCAACTATCTTTCAGGTTGCTAGGTCAGCAACGAGCAGGGGCTATTTTTTATTTTTAATTGACGGGTGCTCACTCCGCCACGGGCTGGCCTCGAACTCATGACTGCATGATCAGAGTGATTTATTGCAGCAGACTGCTCAACAGCCTGCACCACAGCCTTTGTTAAAAAAATTCTAAAGGAGACACCACCTCACTATACGGCAGTGTGTTCCACTGTTGAACACTTCATACTATCAAGAAGTTCTTCCTAACATTCAGGTGGAATCTCTTTTTCAGCAGTTTTAGTTCATTGCTCCATGTCCTAATCTCTACCTTTCCCTACATTTAGGCTGTGTTTGGGTAAAAGGATAACTTTTAAAGCTGCTCATATTGGTTAAAAGCTAAGATTAAAATTCACATATACACATTTTCTTGGAACTAGCAGCTCTTTTTTAACTCTATTAGACTGACTATGAAGTAAATCTGCAAAGGAGTATACTGTTAATTACAACCAAAAAATAAAACCAGACTCTCTTTCCCCAAAAATACATTCCTTGATAGGTTTAACTCAAGACCCAAAGCATTGAATTTTAATTAATGGGCTTCATGCCAGAGAAGTATTGAGTTAATATAGTTTGCCTTTCCTCAGGTGCTTAGAGCTTCAGCCAAACAACTTGAAAGCGCTGATGGCCTTGGCTGTAAGCTTCACAAATACTGGCCATCAGAAGGAGGCCTATGAAGCATTGAGAAGCTGGATCAAGCAAAATCCCAAATATAAATACATAACAAGGAGCAAAAAAGGGTCTCCAGCATTGACTAGAAGAATGTCCAAGACAGGCAATGAAAGGTAACAATTGTTTAATCAGTTGGGGTTATTATGAGTTACATCTGGACCATTAAAACGCCATTAGATGCACTCTTGGATGCATGTGTCTTCACAGATGTCTGTTTAGAAATAAGTAGTGTGTCAACGGATGGGATTGTATTATTTGATAGGTATGAATATGATACAAGGAAAATAATTCTGCACACATGAAAGCCTTTATGAAATGTATGGGATAACCTGATCATGTTGATAGTGGAGTGATGGCTATATATGTCTGTATATCTGTGAATGCAAACAATAACTAACCTAAAAGATTATGAGCCCTCTCATTTACCCTATGAATATCCTAGAATTCCAAACCTGAAAAAATGCTGAAGTTAGTGATTATATTAATTCTGCTTGCCTGATTTTAACCACTATCATAAACTGGTCCAGGCATTTATAATGGAACCCCAGACAGAGTCAAGATCAGCTGACAACTGACAATAATCTGGGGCTGCAGGTGTGTCAACCAGTTCTGGATGGAGTTACACACCAGATTAAAACCCTTGACGACAAGCACCTCTGTTTTGTCTGGATTTGGTCTGTTTGTTTTTCCTCATCCAGCCCATATCATCATCACACTGATAACACCCTGCCTCATGCCTATGGATGATCTCTCACAGCAGTTCCATGTAAATATTAAAAGCACTGGGGATAGAATGGCATCCATAAACCACAGAACAACTCCTTTTTTGAGGACTTGCTATCCCCAAGCGCTACCATCTGGAACCTGTCTGAGAGGTCCAACCGGAACCACTGCAGCACAGTTCCTCCGACTCCCAGCCTCTCCAGGCATTTGAGAAGGATACTATGGTTGATGCTGTCAAAAGCTACTGGGAGGTGTAGAAGCACTGACAGGATCACACACCCCTTTTCAGTATTAAGACAGAGATCATCTACTAAGGTGACCATGGAAGTCTCAACTCCATATCTTCCTTTGAAGCTGGTTTCTAATGGGTCAAGGAAGTGTGTGTCATCCAAGACTGTGTGGATTTGGAGGGCAACTGCCTTCTCAATCACCTTGCCCCAAAAAATGAATGTTGAGACACTGGTCTGTCATTATTAAGGTTCAGGGGATCCAGGGAGGGCTGGATGACTGTCTTCCAAAGGTAAAGTATTGACAGTGGATCCATAAGTGACAGCGAATGCTTGTTCTGGATTCACATGGTCTTTCACAATGAGGACATATATTTCCCGATAGAAGGTGGTCATGACAAGGGTTTGCTTCCTTTTGCCACGTTTCTCCATTTTGCCCTGTATTCATGCCTTTTCAAAGTCCATAGCACCACTGCTAACAGCTGACCTCTAGTTACAGTGTTTCAGTACCAAGGCTTACCACATTTTTAAGGCTAGTTTAAGCCCATCTTTTAATTTTTTGTTATCAACTGACATTCCATTTTTTGTTTTTGAGTTGAGAGTTACGTAACTGCTTTGGGGGACGGTAATTGGATATTTGGACAATGTAGTTAGTCCAGCAAAGTTGATGGTGGAAAATCATCACTGGTGGTCTTTGCTTCTTCTAGAACGCTGACACTTGTCCACCTGTCTTCCCAAGAGATTTGCAGGATTTTTCAAAGGCAATGCTGATAGAATCTTTCCAGAATTCAAGAATTGCATTTGTAGATGGTCCATGTTTCTCAGGCATATAACAGAGTTGGGAGGACAAGAGCTTTGTAAACAAGTATCTTGGTATCCCTGCAGATGTCCTGATCCTCAAACACTCTGTGCTTCATTCAAAAAAATAACGTGCAGTCTCAGAGCTCAGGTGATTGTATTTTGGCCTCCATGTTGACTTTTGTGGAGAGGTGGCTGCTAAGATAGTGGAAATGGTCAATGTTTTCTAGCATTACACCATTAAACTGTATTGCTGGCATTCCAGAGATTGTTTTGTACCTGCTGGTAGAGCACTTTGGTTTTTTTATGTTAAGTGAAAGGCCAAAACTTTTGTTTTATTTATTGAGATGAACAGTATTACTGTTATTACTACATATGTATTTTAAAATTATAAGAAAATATAAAGTAATAATAATAATAATATCTCTCTATGCATGGTGTTGTTTTCTAGTTCATTGCTCGAGGAGGTGAAAGAATTGTACCTAGAAGGAGCTCATCAAAATGGTGAGATGATAGATCCAGACTTACAAACAGGGCTCGGCGTGCTCTTCCACCTCAATGGGGAATTTAACAGGGCAATAGATGCTTTCAGTGCTGCTCTCACTGTTCGGCCAGAGGTGAGTTTGACATTTCTGCATTAAAAAGTTTTACACATTGCTGTCCACTCTCATTTTTTAAAGAGCTTGGTCTACATTAACAAGCTGTCACTTCAGCCATTAATACTTCTGCCTGAAATAGAAATGTTAATTGCAAGGAGAGTCCCATTTTCAAATAATTGTATTTCTGTCCCATTTGTGACATGCTTGCAAATGAAGGAAGAGCAGATTCATAGGAGGTTATTCATCATTCCAAGTCATGATCTCATGTTCTGTGCCAGTTAATAAAAAAAGACAATTTCTATTTTTTTTTCTGCACCAATCATTAATTTGAGGCAGAAGGCCAATTTTTTTAAATTGTCTGTACAAGGATTGCACCAGTACTAGAAAACTATCATTGTGTTGTCAGGATTATTCATTGTGGAACCGTCTAGGTGCAACCTTAGCAAATGGGGATCGAAGTGAGGAAGCCGTTGAAGCCTACACAAGAGCTTTGGAAATCCAACCGGGCTTCATCAGGTCCAGGTACAATTTGGGAATAAGCTGCATCAACCTCGGAGCATACAGGTGAGTGAGACAGATGGATCCATATTCTTTATCTTTCCAAAAAAAGTGTTCATCCAGCCCTATGTGACATAACTCAGGAAAGCCACAGGAAGGGGAGAAACCCAAGGGTAGGATTAGTCTTTCCCCAAACTGTTTCTAAAAGAGAGTTCTTTTTACTTATACCCTGTTCTGCAAATACCCAGTCATGTTTCTGAAATAAATCTCTCTTGCATCTTCTCATATAAGATTTTAATTCAGAACATCACCCTTTTATATTCAGACCCCACACAAATTCAATGATTTGTTAAAATACAAATCAGAGTGTTTTGGGTTGAGGACAACTAATTTTTTCTCATAATTTCCCGGTAGAACAGAACACAATAAACCACATACAGTGGTTCCTTCGTGCAGCTGAAAGTGCAATCGTTCATTGTCAGTTCCACTGTAATCTCTAATCAGATTGGAAAATGTATTTGTGTGGACCACCGCTCATAATGAAAACTATAATTCGATACACACATCAAGATCTATACAGCCATTTATCATTGGAACAAACAACCATCTGCCCACACAGACACAAAAATGTTGATGTGTATGCTACATTGCAAAGGTTTTTAGTCAAAATAGTCACATTTTAGAATTGGAAGATAGTTTAGAGATCATCTAGTCCACTCCTGAACTTAGCCAAAAGCTTGCAGCTAAAACAAATCCCTAGCAGATGGACCTCCTGCCTTTGTTTAAACCACTGAAAGAGATCCCATCACTTCCAAAAGCAATTTACAAGTTTAATCAGTTCCTAATCTAGGAATTATCTCCTAATGTTTAGCCACAATTTGTTTCTTTGCGATTTTCAGACATTAGTTCTGGTTCTGCCCTATACAACTGTAAAATACATTACTCCCATCTTCTGCATAACAGCCCTATAGATCTTTGAGGAAAGCTGTCATATTTCCCTTTCATCACCTCATCTGTGGACCAAATGTATCCAACCCTTAGATACCTCCTTATCAGTTAATTCCATGAAGTCCTATAATATATTATAATACGTGGAAATAACAGAAACATTTCAGTAGTAAAGCGTGTTGCAAAGTTTCAGCAAGCAAAGTAGAAAACGCCATTACAATAAGTAAGACAACCTTGTCCTGGTGCATCTCAGCAGCAAATCACAAAGAACCATTTAAATCAACTATTTGCTACTTCCCTTTATGTTTTTTCTCTGATTTGCTGCCAAATTTGAGTGGGTTAATTTTGTTGGGGGTCCAAAAAGGGGCTCCATTATGGCTTTAGGAGCCTATCCCTGTTTTAAATGCATTGTTTCACCTGAGAAGATAATGGAATGAAATACAGGCCAAATTCCTGGAGTGGACTTGTGACATGTGTCCTCCTAATCATTTCAAAACCATCTTCCAAGATGCTGCAGAACCTCATTCTGGCAATTTACCAGCCAATAGGGAAAGCATCCAGCTATGTCCCATATATTGTGAACACATAATATAGGCATTCTCAAGGCTCTCCCAGCATTTCTCCAGAGGTGCCAGTGTATATAATTGTTGAGTGTTCATCTACAAGAACATAACTGGATGTTCCTCCATTACCACCACCATCCACTTCTCTGCTGACAAGTAAATTGGTGTTTGTGGGGCATGCAATGGCAGTCCGTAGGGAGGGGGGTTGGTGAAGGGATTTTGGTTGTTTCTAATTTGGAAGAAAATTCCATCTTCTGCAACAATCCAAGAAATGTGTTACCCAAATGTAAATTGGGCTTACACTTCCATTGCTCAACAACAGGATGCTAATCACAGAATCAAAAAAGTGCTAAAGTTGAATCATGACGTCTGGTTACTTCGAATTTTTGTGGCTGCAAAGATATTGGCCTCTTCTTCTCAGTTTGACATGCTTTCTTCTCTTCTACACCACAGAGAGGCAGTGAGCAATTTCCTGACGGCTCTCAATTTGCAGCGGAAGAGCCGTAATCAACAGCAGGTTCCTCATCCTGCAATTTCAGGCAATATCTGGGCTGCTCTCCGGATCGCTTTGTCTATGATGGACCAACCAGAACTTTTTCAGGCTGCTAATGTGGGCGACCTGGATGTTCTATTAAAGGCATTCAAGATTGAGCCCTAAACACACATGCACATGCATGCAAACAAACACACACACACATCAAGCCCTTTAAAATTCAGAAACCTTATTGAGACAATAAAGGAAATATCTTTACATTCCTGGTTTGATCAGAGAAAGGCGACTTGGATGCTTTCCAGCTGAAAGGGATTCTGCAAGTTTCTAGCAGATCTCCAGAAAAGAAGTTGAAAAGCACAAAACTTTGTAAATACCACCTTGCTCAAGTGTTTGCGATGAACTGTACAAGAGCTACCATGACACAGATGGGAATTGGATAAAAAATCCTCTTACCTGAATATTCTTTATAAAACGTATCAACCTATATGAAGAACATTGTGTTACATAAGCAGAAAAGCTTTGTAGAGAAGAGCATTGGGTAACATTTTCTTGGGAATCTACTAATCCATTGGATCTGCTGGGCAAGAGTGGTGGCTTGTAGTTCTGTTCTTCCAAGGGCCTGTTTTCCACAAATATGACCATCGGTACTTGCATGTTAGAGTAGCTGTGTTTACTCCATCAATATATTTACCAGGTAACCCTTTAGAGCTCAAAATAAAGTTTTCTGGGTTTTAAAAGAAACCTGAAGTCTAATCTTGTGAGGCCTGCTATGGCAAAGATCTCATGAAAGTCAGGAAAAATTCTACACAGAGGAATTTGCAGGTCAAATCATATATTTTTGGGCACATTGAGAAAACATATATTGTACTTTGCACTAGAGGTTGGGATAGGTATCATTAGGGCTGGCCCTAGCTGGGTGCCCTGGACAGGTCTCTCTGGGTGCACCTCTATCCCTTCCCCCTTCCTAGAACCACAGGTTGTCTTTCAAAAACCCACACCTCATTAGCTTTGAGGGTTAACTTCTTATGGAGCTTTAACTTTCAGCCATCTGTTTTCAGTGATTATGGAGGAATGTTGCATTGTAAACCATTACTGGTGACATAACAGTGTCTGAAGGTAGTTCAGAACATTACAGAGATAGAGTAAAAGAAATGTATCATGCAGTTGGTAGATAACTGCTATATGCTTCCTTCTCCTCCATCAAGTGCTTAAAACAATGGCAAGGATCCTGTTGGTGTATTACATTGGTGTAAGTGTTAATAATAGTGGAGGGGAAAGGCCATGAATGCAACAGTCATGAAGAACCTAATGTGTTGGCAGATTTTGTCGACCTGCCTTTGTCAGTGCTCCTCGACTAGAGAAAAAATACAGTCACTAATGCAGTGCACCAACATGATGCCAGCTTGTGTTGGCTGTAGATATAGCACAGACCTTGAAAAAGCTATTCTTTTAGCAAACAATTCCTGGAAGATTCATAGACCATTGGTGGCTGGGACCGCCTGGGTATTGCAATATAAAAAATAACTTTTCCAAGCTTTGGTGAAGTGGCCAGACAGAGGTAACTTGGATGTCCAGCAGCTGGCTGCAGAGATGTTTGTTGTGCTTAGTGCACTGTGTTTTGAGCAGAGCTCACAACTTAAGTAGAATCCATGAATGTATGCACTTTAATCGAGCTTTTTTTGGTTAGTTTATATTCTGGGGTTGGGAGGGAAATGCATGACTTTTTTTTACACTTTGACTTTAGGAACAAACTATATTGATTCAGCTATGCTGGGATGAAGATCCAATAAGGATTCCTCAATGCAAAGTTACTACTTAATATTGCAAAGAGAAGTAATCAATTGCAGTCTCGTTCAGTTAGTTTTATTATAGAAGGGTTAAGAGAAGACAAACGTCAGCAATGAAAGAGCACCTATCTGTTCCCTTGTAATTCAGCAAGAAAATGAGGGACCTGGGTGTTTTTGCAAAAAGATTAAATTGAAAAGAAACTAGATTGAATGTTAAAATATCTAGTCTAGATTCCAGAATTCCTCTCTGTTGTAGATGGTTATAAGATCCAACACTAAAATAGGTTTCATGGTCAATGAGAAGTGAATAGTCCCCATGTAATAAGTGGGAAGTCTATTGATTTTGGTAGGTCCCTTACCGAAACTTTAAAGTTACTTTTTGGGCTACAACTCCTGAAGTATCACAGACACTTGCTGTGCTGGTTGAAGTATTTGTTTAATCTAAAAATATTAAATTTCCCAGTCTCTGATCTGATACCAGAAAATAAAGAGAACTGAAGCCCTCAAGGAAATAAAACACCTTGAGAAAAACTCTTTTCATTCATATTGACTTCTAAAGTAATAGATGTTAGACTGAAGACAGAAGCTTCAGTGGTTATTGTGTTTTTCTTCGGGCAATTGCGTTATTCTATAGGGAATTGTATGACGATGGCAACCTTTCAATATAAAAGACACAAATAATAGTGAGAATATCATTGTAAACATTGCCAATATTTTTAGGTTCTTAAACATTCAAAATTGCAAATATAAATATTCTTTTAAAAAACAGAAATTAGAACTCAGGCCTAACTATAGCAGACCAGTGGGATTTCCCAATTTTGGCTGGCTCAGGTTCAGTAATGAATTCAATAGGTAGTTTGAACTAACCAACAGAATTTTAGCTGCTGTTTTCATTACAAAAATAGAAAGAAGAGATTATCGGTTACAATTTGTGAAGCCTTGTTCATGGTGGGTTGCTTTGTCAGTGCTGGTGTTAATTCTTTTGCATCAGAACAGGATACTTGAATCCACCATAGTCACACTTTACTGTGAAATCCTCACAGAGATAGACTACAGCATCTTCATTCTGAGGCATTGCCTCTTGAAGAGTTGTGAATTGTTTCTCAATCTTCTACCCTTTTGGCATGTACAGTTTTCTTAAAAGTGCAAAGAAAACAACCAGGACATTAAAATGTTCCTACAAATCCCACCATTAAGACTATTCATATTCCTGTGTCTAATGTTAATCTTCAATAAATTGGAATCCTTAGAAAATAACCCAAAGTACATGATGAAAGCATTTTTATTGTCTGTGACAGTTTATAGTGTTGTTTATCTTTCTGTTACCATATTTCTACCATACAACCCTAAACATATCACCCAGTCTCTTCTGGCTTCAGAAGCTAAATATGGTCAGGCTTAGTTAGCATTAAAATAAAATACCAGAAAAAATTCCAGGTATCTCTAGGAAGGAATCCAGGGAGTTGTGGCTCAAAAAAAGTAACCTTTCCAAGCTCTGGTGTAGGTTATGATATATCAGATGCCAATAGACCAGCCTACCCTTTGTTGTCCCCAAAACACAGCATGAGGACAAATGTACTCTGGGGGAAAAACAAACAGTGCAGAAGTAAGAGGCAGAGCTCTCACACAGATTGCAATAAAACCTAGATGGAAATGATCCAATCCATCTTACTGCTTTTCTTTGCAATGATATTATGATGCTCTCTGCGCCATTGCTATTATGCTATCACTGCGTGTCTGCTGGAAATGGCAATTTATTTTTATGGCTTGTGGACAAGCCTCTTTGCTGCCATTCCTTTGCCCTTTTTTCTGTTGTCCAGAAAGCTGCAACAGTTAATCCTCCTAACATTCGAATGCTCCAGAATACGTTACCCAATAAGGGTTACTCAGTAAAGGATTCTGAATTGGTTATCAGAAAAGGAAATTAAATGCAGCAAAATTAAAACCTTGAGAGAATGTCTTTTCATTCCTGTTGTAACATTGCTCCCAGAGTCCAGCAACTTGGAGACAAATCTAAAGGCTGTAAACAGCCTCATCCCATTCTGCATTTGCATCCTTTTTGAGTGGCAGTTTTGGACATTTTGATACCGAACCTTATGAGCTGCTATTAGGCAGTGGGATTGCATGCACTGCTTGACACAGGGATGCCACTCAAACTGGCATCCCTGTGTCAACTATTCTTCTGCCTATCACCCTACCCCTTGATCAATAATATATATGCATGTCCTTTCCCTTCTTCCACTCACACCAGGCAATAATATGGGAACAGGGTATGACAATAAAGAGGTATGACTGATTGAAGGGCAGCTGATAAGCCGAGACGAAATTCGACACAAGGCTGCATTATTGGGCAGCCTCTACATTTAGTGTCACACATATGTCCACTCGGTATCTGCTGTTTTCCGGTTTTCTGGTAGACCGGTTATTTCAACAGAGCCAAATGCCATCTTTATCTTTTTAAAAACAACTCAATTTCCTGAGCTTTATAGACTTCTTTTATTTACCCTCCATTGAAGATCATTATAGCTAGCTGAAACGTGTGTTATCAGGAGATGCGCACAGGAAGAGAAATGTTTAAATGAGCAAATATACCTATATATATTGTAATTATTTCTCCCCCTCCCTGATAGCTGTGAAAGTTTGTAAAAAAGAAAAAAAGGCAAAAAAGAAAAAATATTTTTAAAGAAATAGCTAGCCTCAGGTATCAAGTGTATTGCATGCAGCCATATTTAACATCTACAGCCCTGCTACTGGTATAATGCATGCTAGCAAAGCAACAATCTTTTAAATGCAAAAGCATGCTGTGCATGTCTCAACGATTCAACATTCATAAGAACAGAGTCAATATGCCAAGCAGCAATTTGCTTCCGTTAGATAACTGGGGTTGAAAGGTTGTGTCAAGTGACCTGAGAAGAAATGAGAGGAGCGAATTATGTCACTTGGTTGGCAACATGAAGCATTAGGTGGTCTCTTCAGGTAGCAATTTTTGCAAAACATTAAAGGTAGCAAACTGCAAGTTATTGCCACCCTGGGGTCTGAGCAGCATTTTGCACTTTTCAGGCACCAATCAGATCAGGGCCCACTTTGATCTGTTTTTCCAAACTCACTGTTCCTCTGCATGGGTCAATGATCAAGACGGAGAAAAAGCGTAAAGAGTTTACAAAGCCTGAAATAAAGATACCCCTGGAACAAAGGAACCAAATGTGGGATAAAGTCACTTCCAGCACACAGGGTATTTCATTCATCCTTGCATGAGCTGGCAGTAGATTCGGGTTTACATCCAATTGTCAGTCCCAACTAGAGCAGAGTCACTAAATGAGATTCACATGAATGTCGTGCAAGTGGTTCAGTGGGAACGAACGATTGGTTTTAGGCTCAGGCTTTATTTGGTGACTCTGAACTAATGAACTGGAGCTATATGACATCCCTTGTAGATGGAGGCAACACTGGTCAAGGAGGATGTCCGCACCTAGGAACAGACTGTTATTGGCAACCTTTGAACTGTACTTGTAGTTGGTTCTTTAACAACTGCTTTTTCTGCAGTTATTTTCAGGTGAACATATATTTGTCTGAAACATGAAAACATAAGAAACTCACACACTGTGGGAATAGATGGTTTCCACATCAGTGGGAAGTTGAGCCTATGTTGGATTTGAGTCCAGATATTAAAGTAGATGGTGCTGAACTCCACACCAAACCCAGGTTCACCACCTTAGATATAGTCTTTAATATCCAGACCAAATCTCAAGAGTGGGTGCACTATCCCATTGATGTGCAAACCATCATGAATCCCATACCACATGGCAGAACATTTTTGTCCCGTGTGTATAGTCTACATTCAGTTCATGATTGCATTTCATATGCATAAGCATAGATTGGTTGTACAGTCAGTTGCACAATGTTACAATTCACTAATGAGGCAACATGTTCAACTACTACCTGTGGATGTAAACTTAGTACTCCATCTTCTTAGTTTAGGATTTTTGTCATTATCTGCATCATGTTTTTTCTTATTATGACTAGATACTGAATTTTTGGGTATGGGATGTAATGGCAATGTGGAGGAATTTTGTAGCTGGATATTAGAGGCAGAATAAATATTATTAAACAAAACTTTGGAAATGTTATTTTGATTACCACTGGGGAATATGGGAAGTTCTAGTCTGAAAAGTAACCTTTTCTAAGCTCTGCTATAAGCTCTGCTATAGCACAATTCCCTATGAAGGCTGCTACTTATATTCACTTGCTCACATTTAAAGCAGGAGTGGACAAAAGAGCTCCCCTAGATCAGTGGTTCTCAACCTGTGGCTCCCCAGGTGTTTTTGTCTTACAACTTCCAGCAATCCCAACCAGTTTACCAGCTGTTAGCATTTCTGGGAGTCGAAGGCCAAAACATCTGGGGACCCACAGGTGGACAACCACAGCTCTAGATGAACTGAAGTAGATCAGAAGGGGCTAGTGGTATCACATTACTTGAATAATCAACCAATCCTTGCAATGCCTCTACTAATTGCTCATTTTTTGCCACAGTGTTCCTCACTTGTAAGTTATGAGCATTCATGGGTTTTCATGGGAAAGGATCTCTATTCAGTTTTGGAATGTTGCTGGAGCAAGTCAATATAAATATTTGTAGTTTCATTAACAGGACTTTTTTTGGGGGGGGGGGGGAGTGAAAATTGTACTTTCCCCTTGAACCTCCATTTGATGTTTTTCCAAGTCATTTCCAACATATAGCAACCCTAAGGCAAACCTGTTGCAACTTTTTCTTGGCAATATTTGTTCAGGAGTTTGCCTTAGTTTTCCTCTGAAGCTAAGAGAATGTGATTTGCCCAATATAATCCAGTGGGTTTCTGTAGTGGAGCAGGGATTTGAACCCTGGTCTCCAGAAGGATAAGTTGTGTCCACATGCACATGTAGTGCAATGAAGCAGAGATTGAAGTTATGGTACTTTATCAATACTTCCTTTGTCTCATACACAACCTAATAAATATTCTCCACAGTGGGAGGAAAATGATGAGTAGGATTCCAAGAGATTAATTCGTTATATTGTTTCATTGCACCACCAAGCAATCATTTGCGTATGGGGAGAGCCCAAAGCATACTTTTCAAAATCCAAAGTGAAGACAATTCATGTATTCAACTACAAGTCATGGATAGATGAGGCAACTGAATGATGCACATGCATGTGTGAATATCTCCCTCATCCTGACTTTGCAAATACAAATCTATGACTTGGTTGCATTTGAAAGACCTCAGCCTTAATAAGCTTTCTCTTCCTCTGTTTGCGTAACTTTTCTATTTGTGTATCATGAGTGGACTGAAGAATGACATTCTAAGTTAGCAGCTTTTTAAACTATCTGTACTCAGTTGTAAATTTAGGGGAAATGTTTATAAATAAATATATATTTTCTATATAAAGTATAAAATGCTCTAGATGAAATTAAGCATATATAGTTTTGAACAGAATCTTGTGCTGCCTCTAATACATGATGTCAAAATGTGAAGCTACATATCTAGAACCAAAGTTTGGGGCCTTGTTTTGAGGCCCAATAAGAGTCCATAGGAAGAAAATATGGAGGTCGTCCCTTATTTGCATCAGTGGAGAAATTCTTTTGATAGGCACCAATCCTGCAAATACTAACAAATTACCTAGAACAATTGTTTTATCTAAAATTGAGGGTGTGATAAAACCAATTGAGAAATGTACTAACCGGGCCAAAGTATTTTAATGTTATGAAATCATGTTTGGGCTGAGTATCTCTTATCCATAAATCTGAAATACTGTATCCATAATCCAAAACTGTCCACATGCTGCCTGGGCTATTTTAAAAAACCAAAGTGACTAATTTCATCATTAAAAATAATAATAACTGGGGTCAATTTAACCTGCCCCAAATGCTTAAAGTTCTGCCCAAGGCTGGAGCTTTGTGATTCAAACCAGAAGTAATGAAGACATATGTTTTTGCAGGAATGGTTCCACAAAATGCAAAAGAAGCAAATGGGAGCAGAACGAAGTCCTAAAGCTGAATGTTTTCAAAATATTCAAAATACATCCAGACTTGAATATTCTCCAAGCAAATAAGGGGTATAAGATTAGTCTCCAAACAATTACAAAATTTGCCTCTATATATTTAGTGCATTATTCGCTGCAAAAAATAGTTTTAAAAAACACAGTTCTATAGTTTACTGAAGCTTCCAAGTGATGTTTTTGTGCTCGGCTCTTTAGCGCAAATTATGCTTTTAACTTGGAACTATATGGGTATTTACGTGTTTCATTTATAAGGCTGTTATATTTGCAGAGCACTACAGTAAATGTATTTTTGTACGGTAATGGAAGCATGCCTTCCTCTGATTCCTTTCTCACATATCAAATTGTATTTATTTTCCTGTATTTATATAAAATTGTGCAATTTTTAAATATGTTTTAAAAATAAACTTTTGTGTGTGGCTTCACGTTGACATTTGGAGATTTCAGTTATTTATTTCAGCTAAAAGGGAAGGCAGAGATTTCCTACTTGGTACCTACAGTTAATTTGTATATTCTTTTACTTCAAAGAAAGTTTATCTTAATTCCTTTTCCAAACATTGTCGAGTCTGATAGAAGAAACAACCACATCAGATCCTTTGGAAATAGCAATGACTAAAAACACAAAACAAAACACTGAAACAATAAATGTTCAATTTCTTGGTTTTTTAATTTAAAACAATTGCAACAACATCTCATTCATATCTTCTCTTGTGGCAAGGAAGTCCTCTTCATAACATGAGTAGTGTTTCAAGCAAACAATTCGGAACAGTGCAAACTTTATCGGATTGCAAACACTTCCAGGATACAGTAGTTATTCTCAAGTGACGCGAAAAGAACTCACACTGTTTCAATTGAATTGGAGGAACAGGATGGGAAGGTGTGAATAAGGGAGGAAATTAAAAGGCACATCCAGTTCTACCATAATTTTGCATAGTCATTCAATGCTTTAGAAGACAGGAAAACTAGCAAAACTGTCAACAAAAAGGAAAACAGAAGGCAAAACCTGGAGATTCACAATGAAATACTTTTGATTGGAATTTAATATAATAAACCGGTTCAAATATTTTTAAACACTTACATAATTCCCAGTGCTGTTTCTCACCAGTGAGTGGTAGAATCATAGCATGTGCATTTTTCAAACATTACAACTTTTTTTTCTCACTATAGTGTGCTGTCTGCAATGGTAGCCATAATGAATCAGACACAACTCAGATACAAAGGCTACTGTGTATGGAGCAGGTGTGGAAAGAATAATTAAAAATATCTGAGAAATGATTGGAAAATATGTTTTTCAAGTACAATAGAGTCTCACTTATTCAACATAAACGGGCCAGCAGAATGTTGGATAAGCGAATATGTTGGATAATAAGGAGGGATTAAGGAAAAGCCTATTAAACATCAAATTAGGTTATGATTTTACAAATTAAGCACCAAAACATCATGTTATACAACAAATTTGACAGAAAACGTAGTTCAATACGCAGTAATGCTATGTAGTAATTACTGTTTTTACGAATTTAGCACCAAAATATCACGATGTATTGAAAACATTGACTACAAAAATGCGTTGGATAATCCAGAACATTGGATAAGCGAGTGTTGGATAAGTGAGACTCTACTGTACTGAGAAACCTTGATGGGACAAATCTTGGAATTATGAAATTTTTTGCAATTTGGGACTTGTTCTGTGCAAAATTCACAGCTGTTTGTTTGTGCATACAAAAGAGCACCTTCTGCATAAAAAATACTGTATTTCTTTGATTCTAACATGCACTTTTTCCCCACAGAAACATCTCTAAAAATGGAGTGTGTCTAAGAATCATGGGTTTATAAATGTGTGCATCTCACAATCAATGGCATCTTAGAATCAAAGAAATGCAGTAATTTTATTATGCAGAAATATTTTCTAGTAGAAAAAGCTGTGTCTTCAGAACAAGTTATTGGAGCATTCTGTGTAAAATGTGTGTGTCCTTGTGCAGAAAGATATTTTCTGTACCGATCAATGTGTGGATTTTGCAGAGAAAAGTTCCTAATTGTGAATAGGCTTTGAAAGTCTGTCAAAATCTTTCTTATAGCAGGAAAAATGTTGAAATTACTCATTTCCTTCAGGTAAAAAAGAATTAGTGATGAATTTTATCCCGAGTGTGGAGGCATTTAGACCATTTCAGACAGTTTCAGTTAACTTTAAATACTCATTCTAGAAGTCATAATTTAACTGGGCAGAAAATCTGTGAGGCAGATAGTAAATAAACATTTTCTAGGGAAAACCCTAAATTCACTATATTAGGAATGAGGAAATCCACTCATGGGACAAAAGATGCTCATACCTGAGAAGTAAATTGCATGCATGCATGTACAGTCATCCCGTCTACCTGGGAGGTAACCGTTCCTATAGGCTGTTGCTGCTGGTCTGAAATGTATCAATGATTATCATATATTGTTGGGGAAAGGCTTCATTTTTCAATTAATGGAAAAAAATAGACATTAAACCAATGGAAATTTGATAAGTCAACATTTATATAAGCTCTATTGATTCAACAAATTTACTCTAATTGGATTAACAGTTAGGTTGGAAAGGCCACGGAAAATACTATTTCAGAAAACCTCTTCCTCCTTAGTTTGCAAATCCAGCAAAATAAGTTATCATTTTTAAATGATAAAAACAAATATTTTTGTAGGGAAGGTGGTATGTTAAGAATGCATTTTAACCCATTAGGCAACACAAAGAAAACAGAATTGATGTGAATCTTATCTCCACTGTAAAACCAATCCCTGCACATAATCCACTGGAGAGATTTTCTACAGACGTTCTTCTAAAATGTTCTTGTACTTCATCCCTGGTACATATGCGGAAAACCTCTTTCAGGACGGGTTTATCATTGGTTACAGCAAGCATCAATATTCTCCTTTTGTTCCAATATAATATCCGCCACACATTCTAAACAATGACATTGATTTCAATGATATTTATGCATGGAAAGAGAAGTTTCAGTTACCATCAGCAAAATAGACATCAGGTCTGAATGGTTTAGGCATCCATGAGCAAACATTTATTTTTCTTTGTGCAGATGGCTTAAAATAGGGACATTCTATATGGATGAAGGATGCATTCTTAAAGATTCATGCTTCAAGTTTGCATGGTTTTTTTCTTCTCCAAAATGTTGATTCAAAACATGATGCTCATAACCCAATTGCTGGCACTGGGAGAAAAAGATAAACAGCCATGGCTACCAACCGTACTGAAATAAAATAAGCATAACTATTCCCCATGAGAAGTCTTTCACAAAGGATCACAAAGAAACTCCTGCAAAACACAAACTCATTTTTCAAATGTTTAGATTTAGTTGGAAGCTCCTCGGTAGTCATCTCACATGTATATAAGGACAGTGCTCTCCAATTGTCATTTGGCGCATTGTGCTGAAGCTACACTACGTCTGCAATGCTAGTGAAGTGGGCAGAACCAAGACTTTAAAGGCATGACATAAGAACTGACTCATAATGAACAATCATACATCTAGCACTGATTATTGAGTTTTCATTTTAGTAATTGTACCATAAAAGGGAATTCAATCACCCACTGAGGCCACAGGCTTTGTGTACACCAGAAGTGTCCACCTTTTGGCTTCCCTGGGCCACATTGGCAGAAGAAGAATTGTCTTGGGCCACATGTAAAATATGCTAACACTAAACATAATTGGGGGGGGGGAGCTTTGTCCATAATTTTCATGGTATCTTGTCACCACAGATATGCAAAAAAGTCCTTGAACAATCCTAATTAAGTGCCACCACATTTTTTTGGGGGGGGGGGGGGTATTTAAAAACTGTTGAGTGCATCTTCTGGTTGAACTGTTAGCAACTATAATGCAAATTACAAAAAATACTCTTATAATTGTAGATGTAACATACTCTGTAGGTGTAACATTTGTAGATGTTACATATTTGTAGATGTAACATATTTGTAGATGCAACGTATTTGTAGATGTAACATACTTCCATTCCGTTGTCACCCACAAAGTTCACACTCGAGAACCATGCAACCAAGTTACAACCCCACCCATCCGTCATGATGTTTTAAATATGTTTACAGTTTTGTGTTCATAGGCATCGTGGGCTGCAGGTTGGCCAAGCCTGGTGTCCACTGATCCTGTCCTAATATGGCAGGATGTTAAACCAACCATATTAAAATTTGGTTAAGGTAAATGGGTAGATAACAGAATGTTATCTGAGCATCCCATTTCATTTCAAAAGGGCTGACAAAGAACACATTTCTGATAGATTGTACACTTGCACCCGAGTCAGGTATTTCAGACTTCCACATTGTATGCAGAAGAATGAAATATAAATATGATCATGTGATGGAAGAATGAGAAATTTGGGGCAAAATGCATCTCTGAAAGCATTCTGACAGTGATTGAATGTTGTCCTATTCATTGTTCTGCCCTGTTTTTATTCATTGCGTGATTGAATGATCCTCCAAAACCTCTCTTCAACCAATTATGTGTGGATATACACAAAAGTGAGTTGTGTGGCACTGAAAGATTTAGGAAACTACAGCAGTAACAAAACACCTGTCACAACAGCTGCATGACATTTTAAACAGTCTGACATTTAAGATTGGGTTTTTTTGGCTTGATATTAAACTTTGCAATATGCAGCCCCATGTCCTACACACTCACAGACATGAACAACCTGCTTTTGTTTTAGAAAGAAGAATTTTATGGTAGAATGCGGAGTTCCAATTATTTTCACCCATAAAGAGAAAGTTAGCAAAACAGTTGTCCGCTGCTTCACGCTAGCCCTTGAGGTCACAAGATGGAAGAAAAGGTTATTTGGTTGCATTTCTCCATCAGTTCTCTGACATCTCATTTAAATAAAGTGAAATGCAAGCACCATAAGGCAAGCCCAGACTCTGCAAAATCTGACGTTGGAATCATCAGAATAACATGAATATTCTAGGCAGGTTACCCAGACTAGAAAAAAAGAAGCACAAGGTCAACTGTTGTGCTGCATTTAAATGGGCTGGGAGCCTGGGATCAAAGACTGAGCCAGACCTGGCTATGAGATAGAAAAGCATCCCAACTGGCCTGCAGCAGTCTTGGTAAGTGAATCAAGGCAGGAATGAGCAGGGGAAGAAACAAGCTTTAAAATACAAACTCTGGATTCAACTACTGACCACGCTGTTGCACTGGAAAGCCTCATTCTACTTTCTCCAGATACTGGTTTCAGGACAGCAATGTGCCATCCAGGGCTTTAAAGAATTATGTGTTTCAAATTATACTAGCTTCAAGAAATACCTGAAAGTCAAAGCTTTCCACACAGTACAAGTACCTCTGTATGCACATAAAGCTCCTGAACATCTTGTATAAAGAAGTGTGACGTTACATCTTTATTTAGGAACGCCAGTTAATTTCCACAGTAGCAGATGAATTTAAACTACCTTGGTTCAGTTCCAAAGGGCATCATTTTCTTCATGAAATTGAGAAAAGGGGGAAAGAAACCACTCAACCTCAACACTTCAAATAATAGAACGCTTTGCAAAACCATTTAAAAAATCCAAAAAGACATTCTAGAGTGTGGATGGAAAGAATTAACTGTGAGGGCAAGCTTTTAAAAAGATCAATCTGACTAATTCAGGTGATTGGTTCCTTTGCAAACTGCTGATAAATCACTATCATTGTTGGGGATTTTTTTAGAATTCTAAAATTAGGGTAACCTCATCAGCAGTTTTATCAAACCCTACTTCTGTACAAGGAAGATTTTTTAAAGGACTCAGCATTTTCCAGAAAGCAGAACAATATGCATGGCTACACATTGATGGAAATTATTTTCTCCATCGCTAATTCTGAAGAGGGTTGCGTTTAGTATAAGTTATCTTCAAAAAGCTCCCATTAAAAATTGAAAAGAAGTGTGTGATACATATTCTTGAGTGGTATAAAAGAGTAAAATAAAAGAGGCCCACAATAAACCCAAAACAGAAGCAATTTTGGTTCATAGCCCACGTGACAGCCATTATAGCTTCTTTACGGCAAGGAATCCTACCTGATCCACCACATTTGCAGGTTCTCATCACATCCATTCTTCCTCATCATATGTTAATTTTTGCAGACTTATGGGCTCTGGGTTCTCACAGAACAAGGGAAGAAGGCACAAGAAAAACTAGGCACAAGGTGAGCACTTGCGAGCATTATGAAGGTATATATGTTGTGTTCCAATCCTCATCAAGCAAGGAAAAACCACCAAATTGCAGCTTACTGATCCACAGCCCCACATGAACTTAGATGCTTACACAGAGCTCTTGCACATGAGAGCATTTATTTCCCATTGGGAGGAGCAGATACACACATACAAATGTGCATACTGATCCAGTGAAACTGATGAAATGAGCACTTCTTTGCTCCCAAACCATGAGCAAGTGGTGGGTCAAGGCAGAAACATTCAAGATAAGTTTTCAAACCAACCAAAGCACCAAGTAAAAAGAAAGTAACTTTAGCCTCAGGGATTAACCTTAACTTCAAGCACTGATATTTTCAAAATATTCAGAGCTGCTGTTACATACCAGGATATGTAGATTTATACTCATTTCCCCTCCTAACCATGGAGATACAAAGCTCACAGCTAAGCAATTTCCATGCCAGCAAACAGATTCTTTACCAAGAATTTAATGACTTCCGTTCAGAACAGTGGCAAACTCCAAGTCAAAGGAAGCTGCTGACTATAATTGTTGACTTTGCAATGATTTTTGACAGTCAAAACTGAGCTGTGAGGTAAGAAGTGTGGTCTTTTTGGAGATTAGGATTGGCTTTGCATTTCCCAGTTGCTTGCTGCAAACTCCTCGTGTGATTTGAACAGTCTTATGGTCTCCACAAAATGTGTATACATTTTAAATCCTCAAACACACTGTGACCTAAACAGAAATTTCTCCACTATAGTTTAAGAAGGCATCAAATGACTGATCCTGATTTAAGCTATAAATAGTACCCAAATATTTTCCTTTTTTGTTTTTTGTTTTTTTGGCAGTCCAAAGGCTTTGCTTGTTTCAAACAATATTTTTGGCAGAATAAAAAGGCTTATGGCTTCGTAAGGCCAGGAGATATAAATGAGGCCTAACTTGATATCCTGCGGTAGAAGTAAATATATCCCAACTCTCTAGGCGGTCGTTCAGAGGCACAGACTTTAAGGTCATTGTAGATCACCCACCTGAAAAGAGAGAAATTGGGAAGGAAAGAAGGAAGAGAGAGTAAGCCTCATGAAAGTTACATTTAATGCTCAATTCCTGGGTTGCCTAAAAAAGAAAATGCCATTGCAAAGGCAGCATTGTTTTCTACATATAGCAAAACTAGTAGACTCAGCAGTTCTCATTTGTAATCATACTATCAAAGCATTAAATTTTACTTTCTGACTACAACTCCCAGAACCCTCCAGCCATGACCACATTGGTATTCTCTGAAATCTAAAAAATGTAACATTTACAATCCCTGGCCTGCAAAAAAGCATTTGGTAACACCTGAAGGGAGCCATTTCATTCATGTTTCTGCTGAAATAGAGATATCAGATGGAAATGCCTGTTGTTACTGAAAGCAGACAAACTTGCTGCCAATTCTCATTCAGATCTATCAGGTTTTCTCATCTGATGTTCTCAACTCGCTGACGTTTTACAGACCTTTCCCCAAAGCTTGGAAAAAGCACTTTGTTCCAGACTACGGCTCCCTGACTCTCACAATCAGCATGACCTCAAGGGAGTCTAGAAGTTGTAGCTGAAAGCAGTAATTTTTTCAAGTTCTGCTTTGTTCCTGTTTTAAGAGAACTGGGAGTTAAGCCTACATTTTGCATACAGAAGTAAAATAGCTGAGATACTGATGTTAACTTCAGTATTCTCAGGACAGATAATCTTGCCAAAAGGAGCGCAGCATGGTGACAACAGCAGTATATCGTAGGAAACAAAATCCTAATGGAAATAGGAAACAATGACATCCTACATATCCTCACTGGAGAAGAGCTATATGGCTCCTGACTATTCAAAGAGAATTGCATTTGTCTTTTAAATACCAATCCAAATTTGGAAACCAATCCATTTGTATTGATGGAACTTACTTCATCTTTCCCTAAAATGTCAAACACAAGAACTTCCGTCACTCGAGGACAGAATGTCAAGTTAATTAAGCAAGTGGTCGTGACCATGGCTTACCTCCCTTCCTTCTTGAGATGACAAACATAATGGCCACTCATTGTCGATGTTCCCATGTGACTGATGAACCCAAAAAGTTCATATCCTATACAGGGAAATATCAAATAGGATAAACAAAGATGTAAGAGCTGTTCTTTATCAAGCCAAATTTAGAAATCTATTCAGTCTGGTGTCTTTTACAAACTATTTCTATCTTCCTAGGAAACAAGGATTATATTTAGATGCATGTCCAAAAACCTGGCTCAATAGTGACACAGGTAGCCACAAAATACCACAAAACAAACATGCACATTTTTCACGACATTTACTTGTATCTCATAAAATGTAACTGAACATAGATTCCTGGAACCTGGCAACCTGTAAAAATGCTGTAAAATATAAACATATGAGATTGCCATATGTGAACACCTACCACGTGTTCTGATGTTACTTCTCTGAAAAAGGAGTCAAGATGTAACAGTTCTCTAACACACCTAGATTTCTCTGGATTAGGGCAATATATTCTCAAATGCTGGTCTTGAAAATGGTCCCTTAAAGCCATAATCTACTTAGTTGAGGGGAAGTGCTTAGGTGGCCACCCAGAATTTGCTGGACTACAGCACCCAGCACTGCTCATTGTACCAATTTATAGCATCTAGGTTGCATGATACTCACCTAATTCATTCAATGTATATTTTGTCCTTCTGTCATAAAGGACTTGGGGAAGTTATTTCAATTTGTGAAAAGCAGAATCAAACACTACTGGCACCCAAGGTGATACTTACTGCTGTCCAGCAATTCTTAGCTGCAGCCAAATAGCTCCATCATGTGGTCAGTTTTAGATTTTTCCTGCAAATCTAAAATCTTTTTCTTGTGTATCGTTTCACCCCAGTATAAAAAGTGAATGTTATGAACAAATTCATAAATGAAGACAAGAGTTGAATGTTCTCAGGCAAAACAGTGGGTCCTTGGAATCCACTGGGGTTTGGTCCCAGGACCCCAGTGGATACCAAAATCTGTGGATGCTCAAGTTCCATTATATACAATGGTATAGCAAAATTATGTTCCTTATATAAAATGGCAAAATCAAGGGTTGCGTTTTGGTTTTTTTAAAAAAAAATCAAGATGTGGATGGTTGCATCTGTGGATGCACAATATGTGGATATAATGTAATATTGATAATAATATTATAATGTAATACAATATAATACTAATAATAATAATGCAATATAATAATATTAATTATTTATTAAATGTAATATTACTAATAATATTGTGGTATAGTGGTATAGTACAATATAGTAATGTATAATGCTAATATTGTGCTATGCCAATGATATAATATATTGTGTGTACATACAACTTGTAAGCCACTCTGAGTCCCCTTCGGGGTGAGAGAGCGATGGTACAAATGTAGTAAATAAATATAGAAAGATAACCATAATACGTTTCGGTAGCTGCCTGGGGCAAACTATACAGACTAAACTGAAAGGTTATACAATCATCTGTTCAAATCCCAAAATCGACCATGACTTCCATTTCCTCTTCTGCATTTACCCTAGTGTTTGGTTCCTTCGATCCTGTGTGTATGTGTTGCCGAAGGCTTTCATGGCCGGGATCACAGGGTTGTTGTATGTTTTCCAGGCTGTATAGCCATGTTCCAGAAGTATTCTCTCCTGATGTTTCGCCCACATCTATGGCAGGCATCCTCAGAGGTTGTGAGGTATGTTGTTGGCCAAAACCTTTCCATTTTATGTCTTTCAATATAGCCCTACCTGGCAAACAGACAGATCTGGCTTCAAGAACTTGGCAATTTCAATTTTTGAGAGTGGGGAAGAAATCAGAGGAGGAGAAGGGGCAATACAATGGGCGAGATTCAAATGGTACATAAACATTCAGCTACTGATTCAATGGATCTATTCCAGATGGAATGACCAATTGCATTTAGGCCAACAGGAGATCCAAAAAGCAAACCTCGATTTTGCAAAATGTATATAAAGGGCACCATTTTACTATGCCATTGTATATAATGGACCTGGGAATCTATGGATTTTGGTATCCACAGAGGGTCCTGGAACCAAACTGCATCAAATAACAAGGGCTCATTTTACAGGAAATACATCTGGAAATAAATAAATTTGAAATACATAACTACTGAAGCAAAATATTCAAGGTAGACTTACGTCCAGACCCATCTTTGACCCTGGGCCCCTCTGGGTCAGATTCTGCAAGGAGGTTGGCATTCACGTGGTTCTCTATGTCCATGGCTTCAGAACTGGCTTCATTTGCCTTCTCTGGCTCTGGGTGGCTGAAGATCCAGTCTAATGCATGTTCCAAGTTGTTATTCTGGGAGCCAAAACAGCAGAGAAAAACAAGATAGCCAGAGGCAATCAGTATCTCTCCCAGTACTAAATTTTGTTCACTTTTTAAATGAGCCAAAACAAACCCACTGAGAAGGATAATCTCATCCCCACTGAAAGACTTTGCTCTCATTTAATAAGGAGAGATGTAGATGCAGAAAACACCTTTTTACAGCCTCTAGGAAAGGAAATGCACACACCATCATTTCTTTCCTCTCTGTGGAGGTCCATCTGGTGAGGCTGAAAATTGCAATTCTGTGCATCTGGTTTGAATAAGATTTCACAATAAATGAAGTCTGGATGATAAACGGAAATTTCTATTTTAGAAATACCATTTTTTTCTCTGTGCCTCCTCTTGTTTGTCATCTCACTCTTCTCTATCATCACCACTCTGCTCACACACTTTCATTTTCTCCTGTGCTTGAAATTCACCTTCTCATGTCACCTACCAACTTCTCCTATTATTATTATTATTATTATTATTATTATTATTATTATTATTATTATTATTATTGGGACATGAGAGAAGCCTCCCACAAGGATGGTAAAAACATCAAAAACATCCAGGCGTCCCCGTCCTTGCAGACGGCCAATTCTCTCACTCCAGAAACAATTCTGGTTGCTCCTGACACGAAAAAAAAAATTATTATTATTATTATTATTATTATTATTATTATTATTATTTCACCTGTCTCCCCATTGGGACTCAAGGCAGATAATAAATATGACACACCTAATAAAAATTTAAAACAATAATGAAACATTTGTAGGTGGATACAAAAGTTAAAATACAGCAAAAATACAATAAATACCAACAAAATAAAAAAAATGCTTGTCTGTTGGACAAAAGAAGAGAAGTGTGCTCAATGCACTAAGTTAAAATTCTTAAAATCTCAATTCATTAGAAAGTTCTTAGAAAGTGGGTGGTTTTAGGCGCATCGCACTCGATGAGCCTCAAAGGAAGCCAATGGCAAGCCCCTTTATGAAGAAATCTTGCCAAGAAAATCCCCAAAACAGGAAACAACTTGATCTCATTAGAAGAAACAAAATTCTTTTCCCTCTCTTAGTCTTATTCTGTTTGCATTTCATCCCCACTAAAGACTGAATTGGTGCAGCACTTCAATGATTTCAAGCACTGAAGAAATAATTCATCAGAGCATCAAAAGGAATGACAAATAAAGGACCTCCTAGAGTTTGAAAAATGCTTTTCTGCGCTGGATAGGAGTTTAAATTCTTTTTAGTAGAAAAGTTTGCTAAGGAAGCTATCTATATTATTATTATCATTATTATTATTATTATTATTATTATTATTATTATTATTTTACTTTAACAAATCACTGTGAAAGAACACTCAGCAATGAATTAATAATAATAATAATAATAATAATAATAATAATAATAATAATAACAACAATAATATAATAATAATAATAACACCTTTATTTTTGTATGTCGCCTCCATCTCCCCCAACAGGGACTTGGAGCGGCTCACATGGGGACCAGGCCCAATCAATCACATTAACATCATAAGGTCATCTGTTATACAGCAGTATCATAATAAAAACAATTTAAAGAAGTCATAAATAAGCATCATTAAAAACACAAAATAATTAACAGTCATCACATGCCAGTAAAAAGTCCAATAGGACATGAATGGGCAATCAAAGCTGGTAAAAGTGTCTATATCAAAATAGAACATACATAAAAGGCACACAAAAGGGGAAGTCAGCTATAAAATGACCAAGCAAGTTCCAATGTAGATAAGGACCAGGTTATCAAACTTTTGTTCTTGAAGTATATTTATGATAAGGTAGAGATCAACAATTTAATACCACAAACCAAAAATAATTTAAGATTTCTCTTTGTCCAATTTTATGCTGCCTCCATGGTTGCTGCAAATTGTACCAGTTTCTGAAAGTCATATGTCATGATGGGTGCAAGTGGAAAATGTTTGCATCTCTGCTATAAATAATTTGTTGGATGACTTACTGTTGCCCGAAGCGCCCGGAGAGCGATGTTCCGTTGGAAGCCCATAGAAGCAATGATGGCAACCATCTCTTCTGGAGGCTGGTTATCCAGCCCAGCAAATCCTGGCTTATCTGCCCCAGGAAAAGCAGCTCCCGCATAGCCAGGGATGAGTAATGGCTCTGCAAAATCTGGAATGCATATAGCAAATAAACAGAACAGCTGGTTCTTTATGAAAGTTTTTATAAGTTTTTCCATAATAAATATGTTCATGTCATAGATGACAGTTAAAAAGAGGTAAACAAGCGCAGCACCATGCGTGTGAGCAACACTGTTGAGAAAGAGAGGGAGGCAGAGGTTCGGTGTATCCAGTCTGTCTATATCAAGCATGAGCAAACTTCGGCCCTCCAGACCTTTTGTACTTCAATTCCCACAATCCCCAACATCCTACCGGCTCTTAGGAATTGTGGGAGTTGAAGTCCAAAACACCTGGAGGGCTGAAGTTTGCCCATGACTGGTCTATATCATGCCAGTTTTGCCAAGTTATCTGCAGTGAATAGAAATTTTGTCCATACAACAAAGAAAGGAACATTTGTTAATTGGAAAAGAGCTCCCTTTCTCTATCTGGCCATCCATGAACCACTTCTGTGAAGGTATGTGGGCTGGTGTATAATTCTGTAAACTAGTTACTTCAGAAAGTTGTCAGTGTCACTAGGAAACAACAGCTGGATTGACCTTTCTTTCATGCTACCTTTAAGGGCTTCATGGAGCATCTTGCTGGTCATTGTAAGAAACAGAATACTGGACTAAACAGATGTTTGATCTGACTCGCAATGACCTTTCCAAGCTCTGGACTGATCTAGCAGGATTCTTCTTCCATCTTATTGATCTATTTACAAACTTCCACAGCAGACAGCTAGATAATCCATATCTATGATTGCAGTACTTAGCCTAGATAGGAAAAGTTTGTAAAAGATGTTGGTGAACCTGGGCTGTGCTTACAATTAAATGGAAGAAAGAGATACACAGATCTATCTGCATCAAACACAAAGATATGTACTGCACAAGCATGCAGGCTACAGACCTGGTTCTTCCATGTGTGCAATGATCCAGTTGAAAGCCACCTCCGCCCCCATGTTGCCAGTATAATAGACAGCCTTTCGGCATGCTTCCAGTGGGAACCCCATCTCTGCTAGCTGCATCACTGAGGATTCATCAATGTCCGGTGCTAAAAGAGAGGACAGTCCAAATGTGAAAACATTATCTCTGTCCTCTACCAATGGTAAGGGTTTAGTTCATCCTGTGGCACTAAGTGTGTAAATCGGAAAGGATACAGACTATGCCCCTGGCAGTTCTCCCCTGCATGGAATTGTATCTTAAGTACTCGGTTTGATGTTCAGTTTTGCACTGAGTGTAAACAGAGAAACATCTGCGGAATCATAGAATCATAGAATCATAGAATAGTAGAGTTGGAAGAGACCACATGGGCCATCTAGTCCAACCCCCTGCTAAGAAGCAGGAAATCGCATTCAAAGCACCCCCGACAGATGGCCATCCAGCCTCTGCTTAAAAGCCTCCAAGGAAGGAGCCTCCACCACAGCCCCGGGGAGAGAGTTCCACTGTCGAACAGCTCTCACAGTGAGGAAGTTCTTCCTGATGTTCAGGTGGAATCTCCTTTCCTGTAGTTTGAAGCCATTGTTCCGTGTCCTAGTCTGCAGGGCAGCAGAAAACAAGCTTGCTCCCTCTTCCTTATGACTTCCCTTCACATATTTGTACATGGCTATCATGTCTCCTCTCAGCCTTCTCTTCTGCAGGCTAAACATGCCCAGCTCTTTAAGCCGCTCCTCATAGGGCTTGTTCTCCAGACCCTTAATCATTTTAGTCGCCCTCCTCTGGACGCTTTCCAGCTTGTCAACATCTCCCTTCAACTGTGGTGCCCAAAATTGGACACAGTATTCCAGGTGTGGTCTGACCAAGGCAGAATAGAGGGGGAGCATAACTTCCCTGGATCTAGACGCTATTCCCCTATTGATACAGGCCAGAATCCCATTGGCTTTTTTAGCAGCCGCATCACATTGTTGGCTCATGTTTAACTTGTTGTCCACGAGGACTCCAAGGTCTTTTTCGCACACACTGCTGTCAAGCCAGGCGTCCCCCATTCTGTATCTTTGATTTCCATTTTTTCTGCCGAAGTGAAGTATCTTGCATTTGTCCCTGTTGAACTTCATTTTGTTAGTTTTGGCCCATCTCTCTAGTCTGTCAAGATCGTTTTGAATTCTGCTCCTGTCTTCTGGAGTGTTAGCTATCCCTCCCAGTTTTGTGTCGTCTGCAAACTTGATGATCGTGCCTTCTAACCCTTCGTCTAAGTCGTTAATAAAGATGTTGAACAGAACCGGGCCCAGGACGGAGCCCTGCGGCACTCCACTTGTCACTTCTTTCCATGATGAAGACGACGCATTGGTGAGCACCCTTTGGGTTCGTTCGCTTAGCCAATTACAGATCCACCTAACCGTAGTTTTGTCTAGCCCACATTTTACTAGTTTGTTTGCCAGAAGGTCGTGGGGGACTTTGTCGAAGGCCTTACTGAAATCCAGGTACGCTACATCCACAGCATTCCCTGTATCGACCCAACTCGTAACTCTATCGAAAAAAGAGATCAGATTAGTCTGGCATGACTTGTTTTTGGTAAATCCGTGTTGACTATTAGCAATGACCGCATTTGTTTCTAAGTGTTCGCAGACCACTTCCTTAATGATCTTTTCCAGAATTTTGCCTGGTATTGATGTGAGGCTGACCGGACGGTAATTGTTTGGGTCGTTCTTTTTTCCCTTCTTGAAGATAGGGACCACATTCGCCCTCCTCCAATCTGCTGGGACTTCTCCCGTTCTCCAAGAACTCTCGAAGATAATTGCCAGTGGTTCTGAAATAACTTCCGCTAGTTCCTTCAGTACTCTTGGGTGTAGCTGATCTGGCCCTGGGGACTTGAATTCGTTTAGAGAGGCCAAGTGTTCCTGGACAACTTGTTTCCCTATTTGGGGTTGGATTTCCCCCAATCCTCCGTCCATTCCATGTTGCTGAGGTTGAAGATGGCTTTCTTTTTCTGAGAAGACCGAGGCAAAGAAGGCATTAAGTAGTTCTGCCTTTTCCCTGTCCCCTGTCGCCATCACCCCATCTTCTCCTTGCAGTGGCCCTATCGCCTCCTTTTTCTTCCTTTTTCTACCAACATAAGCAAAAAAGCCTTTTTTGTTGTTTTTTATGTCCCTGGCAAGCCTGAGCTCATTTTGCGCTTTAGCCTTGCGAACCTTTTCCCTACAGGTGTTGGCTATACGTTTGAATTCTTCTTTGGTGATTTCTCCCCTTTTCCACTTCTTGTGGAAATTCCTACAAAGGTCTTGCACTTACACAGGCTCAGGCTTACTCTGAAAAACATCAAAGCACTCAGCACTATTCACTCAGAAAAATCACTTCCTGTCCTACATAAATGAAAGTATAAGTTTGGCCATCAGCTACTAAAACATAAATGCCAATCATCATGCAAGACAATACTGAAAACATAGAAGTCTTGGTTGCCCAGGCTTTTTAGTACTCAAAGTGCTCTAGGTTCTAAGAGCCACTCACACAAAATTGTTGTGACTTCGCAATGGTGTCACCTTTGCTTGCAAAAAGGGCGAAATAAAGGCAGCAGCCTCAATCTTTCAGCTTACACAAGCTAAGAAAGGCGTGGAAGTATTACTTTTTACAAAATACAGGAAGATCACTGTATTGGCTGAAGATACATTAACATCCAGATCACAGTTATGTAAAACCACGGATACAACTGAACACCTTAAATTATCTCACTTCTTGTCCCAGCATACCGTACAGTTACATTGGAAGATCTAAAGATTTTTTAAAATAGATATTCTCTCTAGGAAATTGCTAGGTGATAGAATAATAGAAACAGAGTTAGGAGAGGCCACTGAGTCCAACTCCTTGCCATCAAAGCACTCCCAACAGATGGCCATCTAGCCTCTGTTTAAAAAGTATACTGTATATAATTGCCTGGAGAACTTAGTGAATTGCCAAAGAGACAATAGTTCTGAATGAAAGTAACTGAAACTGTGAGTATGGGTACCATGGTGACAGGGGTATTACTGTATAGAAATCTGTAAATATGTGTGAGTATAGAATGAAATCTTTGCTCAGCCCTGAAAGCATATCAGAGGTTTGTTTTGTTTTTTTTACTTTAAAAAGATTCTGATCCTTATGAATGTCAAGCTGCACTGGCTCCTAGTTCCTCCCTGACCTTTTGTTTTTTTTATATTGCATCTTTCAGACTGTAGACCCAAGGGCAGAGACTGTTTGTATTGTGCTTTGAATCATTAAACAATTCTCGGAAGCCTGTTTGGCTCGAATGAGAGGTAAAAATGCTTTAAATAACAAAGCATAGGTGTTCTTTTCTAGTTCTCTCAACTTTTGTAATATATCTTGTGCTGTGATATCACAGTTATCTTCTGTGCACGAGCTATATGTGTGTATATGAAAGAGGGGAGGGGAAATAGAGAATTAATTAATAAACGAATGCAAAATGATAAGACTAGTCTAATGATCCCTGTTCAGCACTTTACCGTACAATTGGGTGTCTTACGCATCTTTTTGATTTTTTTTTTTTTTTTTTGGAAGAGACCTCAAGGGCCATCTAGTCCAACCCCCCGCTAAGAAGCAGGAAATCGCATTCAAAGCACCCCCGACAGATGGCCATCCAGCCTCTGCTTAAAAGCCTCCAAAGAAGGAGCCTCCACCACGGCCCGGGGGAGAGAGTTCCACTGCCGAACAGCCCTCACAGTGAGGAAGTTCTTCCTGATGTTCAGGTGGAATCTCCTTTCCTGTAGTTTGAAGCCATTGTTCCGTGTCCTAGTCTGCAGGGCAGCAGAAAATAAGCTTGCTCCCTCCTCCCTATGACTTCCCCTCACATATTTGTACATGGCTATCATGTCTCCTCTCAGCCTTCTCTTCTGCAGGCTAAACATGCCCAGCTCTTTAAGCCTCTCCTCATAGGGCTTGTTCTCCAGACCCTTAATCATTTTAGTTGCCCTCCTCTGGACGCTTTCCAGCTTGTCAGCATCTCCCTTCATCTGCGGTGCCCAAAACTGGACACAGTATTCCAGGTGTGGTCTGACCAAGGCAGAATAGAGGGGGAGCATGACTTCCCTGGATCTAGACGTTATTCCCCTATTGATGCAGGCCAAAATCCCATTGGCTTTTTTAGCTGCCGCATCACATTGTAGGCTCATGTTTAACTTGTTGTCCACGAGGACTCCAAGATCTTTTTCGCACACACTGCTGTCAAGCCAGGCGTCCCCCATTCTGTATCTTTGATTTCCATTTTTTCTGCCGAAGTGAAGTATCTTGCATTTGTCCTTGTTGAACTTCATTTTGTTAGTTTCGGCCCATCTCTCTAGTCTGTCAAGATCGTTTTGAATTCTGCTCCTGTCTTCTGGAGTGTTAGCTATCCCTCCGAGTTTGGTGTCATCTGCAAACTTGATGATCGTGCCTTCTAACCCTTCGTCTAAGTCGTTAATAAAGATGTTGAACAGAACCGGGCCCAGGACGGAGCCCTGCGGCACTCCACTTGTCACTTCTTTCCATGATGAAGACGACGCATTGGTGAGCACCCTTTGGGTTCGTTCGCTTAGCCAATTACAGATCCACCTAACCGTAGTTTTGTCTAGCCCACATTTTACTAGTTTGTTTGCCAGAAGGTCGTGGGGGACTTTGTCGAAGGCCTTACTGAAATCTAGATATGCTACATCCACGGCATTCCCTGTATCGACCCAACTCGTAACTCTATCGAAAAAAGAGATCAGATTAGTCTGGCATGACTTGTTTTTGGTAAATCCGTGTTGACTATTAGCAATGACCGCATTTGTTTCTAAGTGTTTGCAGACCACTTCCTTAATGATCTTTTCCAGAATCTTGCCTGTTATTGATGTGAGGCTGACCGGACGGTAATTGTTTGGGTCGTTCTTTTTTCCCTTCTTGAAGATAGGGACCACATTCGCCCTCCTCCAATCTGCTGGGACTTCTCCTGTTCTCCAAGAACTCTCGAAGATGATTGCCAGTGGTTCTGAAATAACTTCCGCTAGTTCCTTCAATACTCTTGGATGTAGCTGATCTGGCCCTGGGGACTTGAATTCGTTTAGAGTGGCCAGGTGTTCCTGGACAACTTGTTTCCCTATTTGGGGTTGGATTTCCCCCAATCCTTCGTCCATTCCATGTTGCTGAGGTTGAAGATGGCTTTCTTTTTGTGAGAAGACCGAGGCAAAGTAGGCATTAAGCAGTTCTGCCTTTTCCCTATCCCCTGTCACCATCACCCCATCTACTCCTTGCAGTGGCCCTATCGCCTCCTTTTTCTTCCTTTTTCTACCAACATAAGCAAAAAAACCTTTTTTGTTGTTTTTTATGTCCCTGGCAAGCCTGAGCTCATTTTGCGCTTTAGCCTTGCGAACCTTTTCCCTACAGGAGTTGGCTATACGTTTGAATTCTTCTTTGGTGATTTCTCCCCTTTTCCACTTCTTGTGCATGTCACTTTTGAGCTTTAGCTCAGTTAGAAGTTCTTTGGACATCCATTCTGGCTTCTTTGCACTTGTCTTATTTTTCTTCTTTGTTGGCACTGTTTGCATTTGCGCCTTGAGTATTTCACTTTTGAAAAACTCCCATCCATCCTTAACTCCCTTGTTTTTTAATATCGGCGTCCATGGAATGCCGCTCAGTAATTCCTTCATTTTTTGGAAGTCAGCTCTCTTAAAGTCCAGAATGCGTGTTTGACTTGTCTTAGTTTCAGCATTCCTTTGTATTGCAAACTGCAGGAGCACATGGTCACTTGCCCCTAAGGATCCAACCACTTCAACTGTATTGATCAGGTCTTCCACATTTGTTAAGATTAGATCAAGAGTTGCTGATCCCCTTGTTGCCTCTTCTACCTTCTGGACCATAAAATTATCTGCAAGGCAAGTGAGGAATTTGTTGGACTTTGTACTCTTGGCTGAGTTTGTTTTCCAGCAGATATCGGGATAATTGAAATCGCCCATGACTACTATATCTCTTCTTTGTGCCTGTTTGGTCAGCTGTTGACAGAAGGCTTCATCAAGTCCTTCATCCTGACTCGGAGGTCTGTAGTAGACACTCACAACAAGATCTTTTTGAGTCCCGGTTCCCTTGATTCTTATCCAGATGCTTTCAAGCTGGTTTCCCGGATTACAGTCTTGCATTTCTTCTGCAACGTAACTGTTTTTGACATATAAAGCTACTCCCCCTCCTCTCCCCTTTGTTCTATTTCTGTGAAAGAGGTTATAGCCCTCAATGGTTAAATTCCAGTGATGGGAGTCATCCCACCAGGTTTCAGTGATGCCTATGACATCGTATGTGTGGTGCTGTGCTAGGAGTTGGAGTTCGTCTTGCTTATTTCCCATGCTCTGAGCATTAGTGTAAAGACATGTAAGCCCCTGTGACCTCCCCTCGAACTGTTTATTTGGGATTATTGAAACAGACTCTACCCATGCTTCAAAAACCAAGTGAACTTCAGATGTGGTTCTGCCCCAGGTCCAACTTCAGCAATCCACCTACAATACCAGGAACCTTCTCCCTAATGTAGTCTAAAGTAATTTAATTCTATAGTGCCTTCAGTTTTCAAATCTAAATCAGTTCTCTGTATTGCCATTTGGCATATGGAATTCTGAAATCAAAAGATACTCCTCATGCACACAAAAGACGTTTACCAATGACTACTAGCATGGACTTTCAAATTTGGAAACATTCTGCCTTGGAAAGCTGGAATACTGGGAACAATACAGAGTTGTTGCTGTTATGCCCCGATAATGACCCTTCTAGAAGCATTTCATTGAAAACAGATTATTTCCTACTACCTGCTATCAAGCAGGACTATTCTTATGCTGATATATAAATCTAATATTCTGTCTATGGCTTGAGCAGAAAAAGAAGTTAAAGAAAACTAGTACTTCCAGTTTTTAGACCTAACTGTGGGACAAAAGAAGAGAAAAGATAAGAAGTCATTGGTATCTCTATACTACTCCATAATACTAACATTGTTTCAGACAGTCAAATACATATAATAGCACAGTTAATAGCCAAAAGGGAAGAGCTTCCATGCATCCCTCAGCAGACACAGGGTCCTTGTGAAAAGCAGCAAATATTCATTGCAATGGCCACTTCAAATAAATAAATAAATAAAGCTAGCATCATGGAATAAAATACATACACTCCATGAAATGGTTCGTCGTGCCATCTGGAAATATAAAAAAGCAAAATGAGGGAGACAGAGTATGGGCAATGAGATGGTGTGAGAAAGGAAGTTGGCCAGTTCTGCCCTGGGTTTGAAGACCAAATCAGAGCTTTAGAGTAAAGGCCTCTTATAGGTGTTACTTTCCATAAGACTAGAAACAGAAGGCTTCGGATTGAAATATGGAGACTTTCACCACTGGCTTAAATGCTTGGCCAATGTTATGCACAGCTCCCCTTTCTCTGCAATTTTCAAAATATTCCTGCCTCCCCCTTTCCCATAAGCTTGTCTTCTGAACACAGAAGCCATATCAAGTTGTCTTCTCTACATCACTGTATATCTCAGCCTTCTTTGAGCCACATCCTGCATGGCCCATTTCAGTAAACTTTTTGGTCCTGACTCCCATTCTCCCAGAGTTTGGAAGTAATTTGGAAGTTTCCCCTTCAGAACTGATGTATAGATTCTGCCTGGATCACCCACAGAACTTGTCAAACCTTGAAAAGCTTCATAAACGTGTCCATCTGCTGCAAGTAGAGAACCAAGCCTTGATTATTTAACTGGCTACTTATGTTACAGAAATACACCTATAAGTTCATGAACAATGGGTGCTGTGCAAAGGATATACCATGAATATGTTGGAGCTTGTCATTCAATAAGTCCCATGCGAACAGGCAGGGAGGAAGATTGACAAAGGAACAAAAAGAAGACCAACTAACAGTTGTGGTGGAGAATGGCAGGGAGGTAGAGATCCTCATGGTAGCAGGCAGTACCTTTGGGGTCTTCAGGAATGATAATGGGGGGAGAGATATCAGGAAGTTCTTCTTCTCCTGGTTGAAGGCCTGTAGCACGAAGGTGATTGATGTCCAGGAGCTCTGGCATGTCTATGGAAACATCTGCAAGCACAGCAGGGCAAATAAGCCTATAGACACACAGCAAATATATTGTAGGCACATTAAAGTGTGTTTCTACTCTCAAGTTCCAACACTAAGTGTTTTACAGCTCTGTTCAAAAGATTTAACTTCACTTTCTGTCCCCATGATCATTTGATTTTGAAAAATTTGGCTTGTTATGGAAACAAGGATTGGTGAGAAAGCTTCAGCTGAGACACCTTTTTCCCATGATAACTCTTCCAGGAGTGGATTTCCCTTTCTAGGGGTAGATTTCTCTCACTTCCAGTTGTCTCACTCCTGTTCTTAACTATGAGTAATTTGTAAGTCAGACATTTGTAGCTCAGGGACTGCGTGTAGTAATAATCATCATCCCACCCTCAAATCATGGTGGTGGCCACCACCCCCTGTCACTTGCCCTCAGATACAGTAGGCTTTTGGTCATGGTACAAAAAAAGATCTACTTTTTGGTGTGTTAAGGATTTTTAATTCAAGTGGAATCCACTTGGAGACCTTCAGATGTCATTAAACTACAACAGTTGACTTCCATGGCTCCAAACCAATGGACCACGGGAACTGTCTTATAGAAGGACCAGTTCAAACAATTTCTGTGTGCCTTCATAAAAAATACAAATCCCAGAGTTCTTTGAGTTAAATAACAATAACAGCATTCATTCTGTAATACTCCCGACTTGCCACATTATTTATGTTTGGGGAGATTTCTTCATTAAAAAGGAAGAGAAACCGCACTTGTTGCTTGAAAACTTCAGCCCCTCTACACACAGGCATTTCACCGGGGAGCTCCAAGACAAAACTACTGGTGGACAATCATCTTGCCTTATTCACAACATTTCATTGGGCATCTAAACAGCACTGTATCCTCTTTGCTATCTTTCTCTGTTTTTCACCCGTCCTTTTTCTTACCACCAAGGAGTAGAAGATAGGTCGGAAACCACTGTCTGGAAGCCTCCTTGCAGTTCAACATTTCACAACTTGTTGCAATTTCAAGTGGAGAGCATTCAAAATACATACCAAGTTTTTTAGGTATCCAGTCAAGGCCGAAAGTAAACTTCTTGATCTGTACCACCAGGTATTCAGGAAACGAAGCAAAGCGAGAAGTTCTGAAAACAGAAGCAATTTTACATGAATGAGACTGAGCCACAAGAAGACAGAAGCAGATACAAGAACAGAATTAGAGTCACAAAAGTAGCACTGCCCAGGATCCATCTAGCCTAGCATTCTTTCATAATGCAGCTTTAAAAATTGTTTTATGACTTTGTGTAGTCACTATGACCAGGATTTTATGATTGGGGATTCTGGGAATTACACTCCAAAATGTAAGATTTCCAAGCTCTGTTTTCAATAGTGGCAGAACAGATACTACAGGAAAACAAGACAGTAGAGCAAGGTAGAGATTACCAATTTGTTCCTACCATTTGTCCTTAAAGATATGCTTTGCATAACCTGCAGCTCAAGGGAAGTTACTTTTTTGTTGCTAATGGAGCTGACATTTTATTACCTGTCTTTCATGCCATTTGCCCCTGGTTCCCACATGGCCAACAAGTGGAGTGATCTTTGTCTGCACTGAGAGCCCATCAGAAAAAATGAGCTACAGAATTTTGCTGCATGGTCACACAGCTATCCCGAATACTATTACAGGTATACCTCAGGATGTGTTCCTGGGCATTACTTTTTTAAACAGAATTCAAAGACTAAGAAGATTGTTCACATTATAGATTTGTGGTAGTTATTATGTGCCTTCAAGCTAGCTGTGACTTGTAATGAGTCTATCATAGGGTTTTCTTGGTGGGATTTTTTTCAGAGGAAATGTTTTGTTACCTTCCTTTGAGGCCAAGAGGGATTTGCATAAGCTTCCAGAATGGCTTTCTGCAGCTGAACTGCAACTGAACCCTGGTCTCTCAAAGTCCTAGTTCAACATTCAAGCCACTGCACTACACTCACACAAATCAGGCATTAATAAAACATGATGCAGAAAGATGAAAGAAATTGACAGTTCTTTTAACAGACTAATACAAGTACTTTTTGGATAATTTATAAATGATCTGAGATTAAGAGTTGAGTAGTGAGGTGACCAAATCAGTCTGCCTGGCCATTCTTATGTTCTTATATGTGGACAGATATTAGGACCAGGAGGTTATGGGAAGCCAGGAAAACAGATTGTTGAAGAATCTACCACATATATACTGTATATATGCTCGAGTATAAGCCTAGTTTTTCAACCCTCTTTTTAAGAGTTAAAACACCCCCCTCGGCTTATACTCGGGTGAGGGTCCTGGTTGGCTTATATTTGCGTCAGCTTATACTCAAGAATATATGGTACATTTAATATTTTTCTCTATTATTGTTGCTACTATTACATTTATTTTACTCTATTTATTATTATTATTAATACATTTATTATTTCACTCTGATCTTATTATTATTATTATTATTATTATTATTATTATTATTACATTTATTATTTTACTCTATTTATTATTACATGTATTATTTTCCTGTATTTATTATTATTATTACTACATGTATTATTTTACTCTATTATTATTAAAAGGATACATAAGCACATTTACATTGAAGAAGATGAGAATAATGATTTGATCAGAGTTGGACAGTCTTATCTTAAATTTGAGCTTTATGTAAATATTCAAAAACATTTAACCTACTGATGCCTCAATTAATGTAATTTTATTGGTATCTGTTTTTATTTCTGAAATTTACCACCCTCGGCTTATACTGGAGTCAATGTTTTCCCAGTTTTTTGTGGTAAAATTAGGTGCCTCGGCTTATATTCAGGTCAGCTTATACTCGAGTATATACGGTAGGGATATTTAAATATGCTTCATAGGATCTGCAAAAAAAGGTCCCTGACACACTTTGATTTTTTTCCCTATTACTTTAAATATCTTTATAGATATTTGACTAGAAAATTGGACTAGATATTTGAAAATAGTGAATGCTTATCTTAAAATCTGCCATGATAACAGCAAAAAAAACAAAACAGTTTTCAGTGCAATAAAATAAATTTGTTGAAGAAAAAAACTTTATGTGTACATGCTTTCAAGAAATGTATGGAAACTTCAAGAATTTCATGGGGTTTTCTTAGGCAAGGAATACATAAAAGTGTTTTTGTCAATTCCATCCTCTGAAAATATACCCTCTGGTATTTGCTGGCAGGCTCCCATCTAAGAGCTGACCTTGCTTAGCTTCCAGGATCAGACAGGATCTGGTGCCACTAAGGTCTGTGTACATGTGCATATTTCTGGGGACACAGGGCCATCAGATCCTCACACTGACCATGACCCATTAAGAACCACTGCCAGAAACATAGGAAGCTGGCCCATCTGACTCAATATTGTTAACATACACTTTACATTATTTTAGGAGAAATTCTTTATTGGTCCTACCCAGTCCAAGATTGGACAACCTCTGCATACAATTGAGACCTCCGTAATTTAAATGTTTTTGAATCTTTACATCAAACTGTAATTTAAGATATGACTGTTCAACTCTGATTAAATCATTATTTTCATCTTCTTCAATGTAAATGTGCTTATGAATCCTTTTAATAATCATAGAGTGAAATAATAAATGAACTAATAATAATAAATGCAGTAAAATAATAAATGTAATAATAAATAGAGTAAAATAATAAATGTATTAATAATAAAAATAGTAAAATAATGTAAAAGTAACAACAATAATAGAGTAAAATAATAAATGTAATAATAATAATAAAAATAGTAAAATAATATAAAAGTAACAACAATAATAGAGTAAAATAATAAAAAAATGTTTTTTTTTCCGTGTCAGGAGCAACCGGAGTTGTTTCTGGAGTGAGAGAATTGGCCGTCTGCAAGGACATTGCCCAGGGGACGCCCAGATGTTTTGATGTTTTACCATCCTTGTGGGAGGCTTCTCTCATGTCCCTGCATGGAGCTGGAGCTGATAGAGGGAGCTCATCCATGCTCTCTCCGAGTGGGATTCGAACCTGGCAGCCTTCAGGTCAGCAACCCAACCTTCAAGTCACAAGGCTTTTATCCCCTAGGCCACCGGAGGCTCCAATATAATAAATGTAATAATAATAATTAACATGGTAAAATAATAAATGTGACAATACCAATAATAATAGAGAAAAATAATAAATATACCATATATACTTGAGTATAAGTCGACCTGAATATAAGCCCACCAGGACCCTCACCCGAGTATAAGCCGAGGAGGGTTGTTTTTTTCAGTCCTAAAAAAGGGCTGAAAAATTAGGCTTATATTTGAGTATATACAGTACTACTCCCATTCTTCAACACTCATGCTGTATACTCACTTCACTCCAGCAGACTTGGCTTGCAGAGCACTGCTCCAGAAGTCTTCTACATTGTCTGGTTCAGAAAAGGCCTGAAGGCAAGCGCTAAAGGGGATCTTGGCACGTACAAGCTCTGGAGGGGGCCTCCTTGCAGCTTCGGCTTCCCTCCTCTTCAGTTCATAAGCAATCAATTCATCTAACCAGAAGCACAAGCAACACTGAAGGATCACCACACTTGGAGAAGAAAGGTATCTACACGAAGAAATAACCTTATTCAAGGGTTGTTGTATGTTTTCTGGGCTGTATGGCCATGTTCCAGAAGTATTCTCTCCTAACGTTTCGCCCACATCTATGGCAGGCATCCTCACAACCTCTGAGGATGCCTGCCATAGATGTGGGCGAAACGTCAGGAGAGAATACTTCTGGAACATGGCCATACAGCCCAGAAAACATACAACAACCCTGTGATCCCAGCCATGAAAGCCTTCAACAACAAACCTTATTCAAACCTCCCAGATAAAAAACAATCCTGCAACTACTCCCAACCACTCCACAGTGTGCTCCATTAACCCTAACAATGGTTTGATATTTTGTTATCAAGGACTTTAATGTAAGATCTGCATCCAATTATGAATCTGTGGCTAGAGTTAATGATGACGGGAACTCTCAAAGAGGAATGACAGAAGGCAATGCTACAATGGCACTAGATCTTTGTCTCTTTGATACCATGGTGCCTTGACATTTCCAACACAAAGTGCTAAAATCCTTTTGAATATAAACAAACTGGGGAAAGTGAATTTAATCTCACAAAAGCTAGGAAATATCTAAAGCACAATAGCCTCAAAATATAGCAAAAGTTTGGGACTGTGTGCTCTCTTAGAATTTTCTGTAACAGGACAGATAATCCAGAATTTTTTTAGAGCCATACAGGGTTGCAGAATGCAGGCATACAATATGACCCATATACCCACAGGATTAGTATTCATGGTTTCACCTAGGAATTCCTCTCTATGAATTTTCTAGATCTTTCAATTAATTCTGTGGTATTTTTATGCCAGGGGTTACCACAGAGTTAAATTGGAAGGAGATAGAGAGAGAAGATATGCTTGGAGAAATGTCCTAGGTCCTCCAGTGTGACTTTATAGTAACTCAGTATTTCTCAAACTCTGCTGCTCCAGATGTTTTGGACTTCAGCTCCCACCATTCATAACAAAAGGTAAAATAGCTAGGATTTCTGGGAGCTGAAGTCCAAAACACCTGGAGAAGCAGAGTTTGAGAAACACTGTAGTAACTTCAATCAGATGCTGTTCATTTCAATTGGGTTCACTTTATCCATCATTTCCTGTTTCCACGTTAAGTTCAGGAATATATCCCCTGCACATATGGGGTGGGGAGGGTCATACTGTATTTTCAGGGCAGAATTCCAAATATTTTAGGTGGTCACTTCAACACTTCAATAGATTCATGTGTGCATGTACTTAATCTAAAGATTGGCAGATGGATATGTCAGTAGCATCAGGTGAAATGGGAGGTTCTATCAACATTGCTAGATATGTAATAGCTCATGACAACAAGAGTCGTAACTAGCATGTGAATAAACTGACTTCTGAATTCCATCTGAATGATATGCTAAGCAATGCATGAGTCAACCTAATTCCCGCTCTTTACCTTTGTTTGAGGCCGCCTCCATTGCCACAGGCAACTGCATGAGATAGTCTACCCTCTCCGTGTATCTGACTTTCCGAGACTGGCAGCACTGTGTTCGCTCTTCCACCAAGAACCGGAAGACATCGCTGGGATTTTCTGAACCAATGTGGTTCCTCTGAATGGGAAAAATCAAACCCAACCACTTGGGCAATCATGACCACATGAGAAGACCTCGGCCATGTGGGAAGACACCAAGTTGTATGTCCTTGAAATGTTCAGTACTGCCCTTGATTCTGTAATGGATGCTGCTGGCTTCGAGAGGAGCTGCAAATTATAGGAAGGACCCATGCTGTTCCCAAGCCACCATCATAACGTAAGCGAGTTATGCGCATTGGACAATTAGATAAAACTCCACCACTACGCGCTTTCTTTACAGCATGTGCTTACCAGCTGCACTAAGGACTCATAATTGCCATGATAGATGTTTACATTTTGAAACACAGAATTGTTTTGTATGCAAACCTTCACTCACGCAGAGCACAAAATAGGCAAACATGAAAAACTGTCTCAAGTGGAGAAAAACCAATCTATTTTTATCCTTTGTCTTCTTTTCTATGCCTTGGAAGATACCAGTTGCTTTGAACAGCATTAGCTGAAGGGCTTCCTCCCATTAAATTTACACCAAGGTGTTCAATAAAAAATCATTGTGTATACAATCAAGTGGAAAGAAAGCATGTTAAGCCTCATTGATTTCAGTGGGATAGTTCATGGAGTACTTAAATTTCCCCTACCCAAATCAATAAAGTTTGAAAATGCTTACAATTGGCTGGAGTACATCCTGTGTTTGCAGGATTTTTATGTACTGATAATGTATCTTGTAAATAGCACTTCACCACCAGCAGCAGACTCCTTAAAACAATGATTTAGAGAGGCTAGAGGTTTATAAAGGCTCCTATCACTGTCTGGCTGCTAAGACCTGAGCTTCATATACAACTGAATGTTGTATTTTCCTTAATCATATGTTATTATTTTAAATGTTGTTTTACATATTTTAGAATTGTGTCTTTGATTTAATTATGCTTGAATGCTTGTTTCCTGTTTCGACTATATTACTGGAGATGTCTTAAATTCTATTTTTGGGAGATAGGCAGGATATAAAATCCAATAAAGAAAGAGGAAAAAATACTGATGATTAATCCCTTCCCTCCCACCCACCCTCCAAAAAGATGGTGATAATTGAAAAATTGAACGTTAAGACAGCCAAATGCATTCTAGTAAAGTAAAACTTGCTAATGGATGGCAGAAATGATTTTTGTAGTATTATGCATTATATGCATGACAGAGAACATTCTTCAGCCTTTGCCATGAATGTTTAAAAAACAGGCTTTATAAAGTAACTACTTATCTCCTATGTCAATATTTCAAAATTCAGTTTGGCAGACTTTTGCATTGATTTCCATTAGATGTATTTCATGGCTCTCTCAAGATATAAAGCACTGCATGTTTCTCTGCCCAAATTGATGATGATGACAATAAGGATGATGGCTTTATTCACTTATATCCCACTTTTATCCTGATAATGGGACTAACAGTTTCTAATGACATAGTTTAAAAAATTTTTTAAAAAGCATTAATAAAAGTATAAATATAGTTTTAAAAACAAGCTATTTGTGAGGTTAAAATATTAAACATTTTAAATATTAAAATGCTATACAAAAAACTCAAAAACAGTACAAAATGTCACAAAAAAGTTTGGACTTGCTAATGGAAGGACTGCAAAGATGGGGCCATATTGGTCTCAAATTAGACTGAAGCCCCTTCTACAATGCAATATAAAATCCAGGTTATCTGCTTTAAACTGGATTATATGGCAGTGTAGAAGGGGACTGAGAAGGCAGAGGGACCGAGAAAAGTCCCTCTCCAGACAGTCTTAAAATTCTAATGGGAGAAATCACACTGATTTAACTAAACTTATCATTAAGTTTTAAGATTAATCAGCAATACTTTTGGGTAAATTTGAAAGGAAAAACATCAGTTCCTTTTTTCTGTTATCTTCTCTACTTTCCAAATCTATGTTGTAAACTGGATGAAGAACAAAAAATCATTTCTGCTTATAAACCCGCAAAGGTGGCATATACAATTATGATATTACATCAATGTATAGACAAAACACTTAAAATTAATACACAAGACTAGCATCTGTTTGTTTTTCAATGAGGAAAAAAGCATGCCAGTCGTAGTTCATCCTTGCTTACCTCTATTAGATTTATGAGGTGTAGGAAGAACTCATGTGCATCTTGTTGCCGATTGGAGGAGAATTCGGGGTGTCCTTTGCTGACCAGAGCCTTGAACATGCGAGGAGAAATGCCATTGTGCTGAGGCTAAAATACAGAAAGGAGAAGAAAACAGACCAAACACATATTAGAATGAATGTTGCATTAATGTGACAGAAACTGTACCGTTACTATGATTGTTTATGCAACACATTTATCTGAGTAACCCTTGCCAAAAAAAAGTCTATTATTTTCATTACCGTGGCTCAGGATACAAGAGGAGAGAATCCATTAAAAATGTCATTCATGATGCTCCTTACATGTACATATCTGTCCTTAAGTCCTCGTTTTGGGAGGAATTGTGAGATATAAATAATGTTTACAGGACTGATGGATTGTGGAACTGTCCTGGTCACACTGGATACTTTTGAAGCAGACCACTGAGACTGAAATTGATCCTACTTCTTTTTCTAGGAATCAACAAGTGCATAATGTGAGTTTGGATCCCTGGGCCCATAAACTGCATAGCAAAAAAAAGGGCTATATAGCAAATACCACAGATTTTGAATTTTCAGGGGTATCTGATTTGATCCAGGATTGGGGGCAAGTTAAGGGAAAATGAAAGAAATTCACTTAATTCTCTACTCCAGACACAGACTACAATCTTGATCTGGATTGCCCACCCTGATAATAAAGGAGCAATCTGTATTCAATGGATGGTGCTTTGAAGTCAAAGCACCTGGGGTTGTGGTAGAACAATGGGTTAAACCATAGGTTCCCAAACTTATTTGGCCTACCACCCCCTTTCCAGAAAAAATATTGCTCAGCGCCCTGGAAATTATTATTTTTTAAATTTTTAATAGCAATTAAACAGAAAGATATATGTACCTGTGGCCATCACCGCTCCCCTGGATTGCTGCAGCGCCCACCGGGGGCGGTAATGCCCACTTTGGGAATCACTGGGTTAAACCCTTGTGCTGCTGAAGTGCTGACCTTAAGGTTGGCAATTTGAAACTGTGGGAAGTGGTGAGCTCTCACTGTTAGCACTAGCTCCTGTCAACCTAGCAGTTTGAAAACATGCAAATGTGAGTACATAAATAGGTACCACTTTGACGGGAAAGGCATAAAAATGCTCTAAGCAGTCATGCCAGTCACACAACCAGGAGATGACAATACAGGCTCCTCGGCTTGAAAATGGCTCCCACAGAGCCAGAGATGAGCACCGCCTCCAAAGGCGGAAATGAAAGAAGTCTTTGCCTTTGTCTGTGTATGTGTGTCTCATTGTATTGTAACAAGACATTAAATGTTTGCCTGTATCTGTTTACACTGTAATCCGCTCTGAGTCCCCATGGGGAGAAGGGCGGAATATAAATAAACTATTATCATTATTGACACAACGACGTTGTATGACACAGCAAACAAGATAGACATGCTGGATTTCGTTTCACAAAACCACAAGTCGAACACTTCCCACGTGTCTAGGACTGTGTGATGTATTTTCGGATGATGCGTGCAGATCCCAGCAGGGTGGCCTTTTGCAGTTGGCAGATCGTAATTTTGTCAATGTCTATTGTTTCCAAATGCCAGCTGAGATCTTTTGGCACGGCACCCAGTATGCCTATCACCACCGGGACCACCTGCACTGGTTTCTGCCAGAGTCTTTGAAGTTCAATCTTGAGGTCCTGATAGCGGCTGAGTTTTTCCTGTTGTTTTTCATCAATGCGACTGTCACCTGGGATGGCAACATCAATGATCCAAACCTTGTTCTTTTCCACAACTGTGATGTCTGGTGTGTTGTGTTCCAGAACTTTGTCAGTCTGGATTCGGAAGTCCCACAGTATCTTTGCGTGCTCATTTTCCACGATCTTTGCTGGTTTGTGATCCCACCAGTTCTTTGCTGCTGGCAGGTGGTACTTGAGGCATAAGTTCCAATGGATCATTTGGGCCACACAGTTGTAAATTATTATTATTATTATTATTATTATTATTATTATTATTATTATTATTATTATTATTATTGAACACAGTTTGAGCTCAATACAGAACCTTGCAACTGGATGAGTGTGAACTAGTAACACTGGGAAACAAGCTTCAGGGATCAATAAAATGGACCACATTGGACCTTCAAATGAACACATGTTAGTAGGAATATTAATATAAAGCCTAGTCAGTCACATGACATAACAACCTTGAGCTTGGATGGTCCTATTACTGTCTGCTTCAACAGCCCAAATTCTCCTCCACCGATCTCAATTCTAACACTGGGATTTTCAAGAATACAAGAAAAAGCTATATCTACATTCTCCTTTCTGTGCCATATGCTGAGATTCCCAGTCAACCCATTTTGGAAAAAAATGTTCAAAGGAAGCTCCTGTACAAGTTGGATTTAGCACACAGATTACAGTGTGTATTTATACACATCCACATACACATAGAGAGAAATTCTGGGCAGGCCTCCCTCATCAACAGTTGCAAAACAGTTAAGCTAAAAATAAGCTGGGCCGGATCATTCAATCTCTCATATTAGTGCGTTAGGCAGGAGGCACTCAATGACGTCCAGCAGTGGATAGATTCCAGAGATACAAGAAATTAAAAAAACACAACGGCTCTCTATAACATACACGAACATATTTTATTTCTGTTCATAATTTATGCTTCTCTTTTTTTTAAAAAAAAAAAAGATACATTCATACAGATCTAGTCAAATACACTAAATTTAGTATTCTTTGCAAGAGATTAGAAGGGAGGGGAAACAGATATTAATTACCATGACTGTCTCCATTACAAAGTGGAACGCTAATGGTGAAAAATAGATAACCAATGTGGTTTTTGGCCACACTGGGCTTGAACTAAGGCCTCTTCTACACCGCTGTATAAAATCCAGATTATCTTCTTTGAACTGGATTATATGGCAGTGTAAACTCAGATAATCCAATTCAAAGAAGATAATGTAGGTTATCTGCTTTGAACATCTGGATTATATGGCAGTGTAGAAGGGGCCTTAGTTACCCAATGGGACAGGAATTTGAAAAGTGATTAAGTGGGGCAAACTGCCAAAGCCCTGAGACAAATCCCTGAAAGGGTTACAGTAAGTCCAAAAAAATCTTCAAATAATAATAAAGCATTGATTTTTGTTTTCTCTTATCTAGTTGTGCCCAGGATGTTTTTCTTTATGAATGCTGTGCTAGTATGAAAAATAAGGACATGATTTTTTGATAAACCAAGGGAAACTAGACAGTGAAATTTAAAGTAAGAAGTGAGACCCTTCAATGTGGCTCATTTTGCTTCCATAAATAATCTGGTCAAAGAACTTTGGGCTACCCTTGATTTGGGCTTTTCACTACCTCCCACATGAGTTAAAATTTCTATTGGTATTAGCTTACAAGAACTTGGGACTTTTTTTGGAAAAAAGGAACACATTGCAATTCCTCAGTTTCTCCACGTATGTCTTTGGTTACCAGTCTATATAAATATTACACATTACACTTGCTCTACCATTAACATTGCTCATTGTCCATTGCAAAGGCTTCCCCTGACCAGGATTTGGCTACTCCCCAACTAACCTCTTTGGTTACCAGTCTATACGAATATTACACATTACTCTTGCTCCACTATTAACATTGCCCGTTGTCCATTCTTTACCCAAGAACACAAGAAATATGCTTTAATATGTAGCTTTTATAGAAATACATTTTAATATGTGGATTTGTAGTACTTTTATAATGTTTATGTGTTTTAATTGTAACTCACCTCGAACCTTGAAGAGAGGCAGGTAATAATAATAATAATAATACTATAAAAATAACATTTTATTGTATGACACAGCAAACAAGATAGATATGCTGGATTTCGTTTCACAAAATCACAAGTCGAACACTTCCCAAGTGTCTAGGACTGTGTGATGTATTTTCGGATGATGTGCGCAGATCCCAGTAGGGTGGCCTTTTGCAGTTGACAGGTAATTATTTTGTCAATGTCTATTGTTTCCAAATGCCGGCTGAGATCTTTTGGCACGGCACCCAGTGTGCCCATCACCACCGGGACCACCTGCACTCGTTTCTACCAAAGTCTTTGAAGTTCAATCTTGAGGTCCTGATAGCGGCTGAGTTTTTCCTGTTGTTTTTCGTCAATGCAACTGTCACCTGGGATGGCAACATCAATGATCCAGACCTTCTTCTTTTCCACAACTGTGATGTCTGGTGTGTTGAAATAATAATAATAATAATAATAATTATTATTATTATTATTATTATTATTATTATTATTATATTGTATGACACAGCAAACAAGATAGATATGCTGGATTTCGTTTCACAAAATCACAAGTCGAACACTTCCCAAGTGTATAGGACTGTGTGATGTATTTTTGGATGATGCTCGCAGATCTCAGTAGGGTGGCCTTTTGCAGTTGGCAGATCGTAATTTTTCAATGTCTACTGTTTATTTGATGATGATGATGATGATGATGATGATGATGATGATTATTATTATTATTATTATTTGAAATCAGAGTTTATAATTTAATTTTAAAAAGCTACTAGTCTTTGTTTAAAAGAAAAAAATGTCTAATATTTTCTTTTAAGTGTCAATGAAAGAGTGAACATACCCAAAACAAAATAAACTCCCAAAATATGACAAGTGTAATTTTAAAAACCATCTTGGTCTGGGCAATAGTTGTTTCCCTTAGCTGACTCAAATTGGCCTTGACTGATTACTCAATTCAATGTTTAGCTGATTAACCTACTGATTAAAATTGGATCCCTACTATAAATATGCCCTTATGTTTACCCTCAGTAGTTCTTCCAGGAAGAAAATTCTTCTCCAGCTACAGCATCTCTAGTATCCATTACACTATGACCTTTCCTTTCCAAATACATTATATGACAGGGAGAACCTTGGGAGGAGGGGTCTCCACCATAGATTTTACAGTAAAAAAGACTGACTGCTAACTAGGCAAAAGCTGAATCGTATCAGACAGCATTGTAGTAGGTCAATAATATCTCAATATTTTTCATTCCCAGCCTAGGGAAGCATATATATTCTTCATATTACATTGGACTGTTGTTTCCAGAATGCTACAGAATCTGCTCACTAAAGAAAAAATTACCAAGAGATACCAAAAAAAAAACCCAAGCTGTCTCCCTTGTTGTTATTATTTCTTTGCTTTATTTAAGAGCCTATTTTAACCTGTTGAAATGTTTGTAGATTTCCTTTGCCTGGGGGGCACTGGGTTACTCTTCAGGTACAACAATAGCTTCTAGATTTTATACTTCTGGGAATTGCTTCCACAATGAACCATTTGGTCGTCCCCAGTTTGAAGTGGCACAGGTTGTGCATAGCAAATACATTAATTTCTTGTAGGATAAGATGGAACTCAGTTCAAGTGAGGTCAGCCATAATGCTTGAGCCTTAATTCAACCAGACTATTATTTTTGTTTTGACATAAACAAGATCTGGTTTTAATAAAAAAAAGTTAATAACAGAAAAAGAGGCACATTCTTTACCAACCATTCTAACCCAAACCTGCAATTCAACCAACATCATAAGAGTATGACCATATATACACATGTGTAAATTGAAGGCAGGTTTGAGTGACAAAATGATGGAGTTTTATATGACCTGTAGATAAATCGAGGGTAATTGTGCAGAGAGAGGAAAGCACCATGGATTGTACTTAACATTGATTCATGGATAAGTTAACCCAAGTTTTTGGTTTGATTGTGAGACTAAAATTTCTAGATTTATACATGAATATATTCAATAATCTGCTATCAAGCTAACAGCATTCTAGAAGAGGAACAAAATAATCTCAGAAAATGTTAAGGGAAACGAGTGGCTGATCCCCAACTATCTGTCTGGAATATGCCTTCAAACCTATTCTCTTTTCTCAGAATATCACCTCTACTTAGTTCTCAGGAAGCAAATTCTAGGTCAAATACCTTCTGTTCTTCTTTCATCACCTGTTCAATGATCTCAGATTTCATTGGCGGTTTAGAATACTGGCCCGATAGGAGACCATGTCCCAATTTAGCCCTGCAGTATAAAGGAGGTTGAGGACAGGAATGCGGTGAGAAAGCAGACAAAACATTACCTACTATGTTCAGAGAGAGAGAAAAGGAGAAGGTTGAAGTTAAGATTAAACTGCCCAGTCTGCTAATACACATCATGTAAACCCAATTAGGCATTCATCCCCATTGTATTTCAAAAGAGCTTGAATACTGCAACACTAGCTGAGTGCAAGACAGTAACTATTTGTTATGAACTATAATTGTAGCATTCTTGGAAAAATTTAAGTGAGGAACCCATGAGTCAATGTTTTCTTAATTAATCTGCACATCACTTTTTCTACAGTATTCACAATAATATACTAATAATACTTTAATAATACTTTATTTTTCTATCCCGCCACCATCTCCACGAAGGTACTCGGGGCGGCTAACATGGGGCGATGCCCAAAACAAAGCAGAATAAAGCAATTGCAACGAATATCAAAACAAAAACAGTAATAACATAAATCAAATAAAATAAACAATTTAAACATTTTAAAAATACAACAAAACACATAAATAAATATCCTTAATATCAGTAACCACCCTCAGACTTTGGAATTCTGAGTAGTTCAGAACTTTCCAAATTGTGTGTTGCAACACATTCGTGTGTCGGCTGCAGTGTTTAGGTGTGTCACATCCAATCTGAGGAGTGGCAGAGACTTGGGAAGGCAGAGGGTGAATCCATTGAGTCCCAAAGGCTTTCCTGCCTTGTTCCCTGGGTAAGAAGCCATGCTTCTCCACGTGCACCCTCCCACTCAATTCCATTCAGTGTCTCCCCACACCTAAATCCTGCCCTTTGTTTCCCTTGTCCACAGGTTTGCCCATTGCACGTGCCACCTTTCCCCCAAATGGTACACACCAGAATGTTTACATACTGGGACAGATTCTGCAAAAGCAATGTCTCCCACATACTGAACTGTGTGCCTACCACCCGTCCCTCCCCTTACTGTCAGGTTTGTTGAGGAGAACAAAATTTGACCCCACTCCTCTCTGTTCCCTCTTTCCCTGCTTAACCCAGTTTTTGTCCCTCCTGAGGTAGCGCAGAACTACCTCAACACCTGGGCCTCCCCAGAGGGGTCTTGCAGCAGGTCTATTGGAAGAGGAGAGGCATGGGTTTCAGCCAAGTGTCTGGTTTAAGGGAGAACGGACACGCCCCTCTAGTTTGCCAGTAAAACTGAATTGCTGCGTGATGAAATTATCCATCTCTCAATAATGTGTCACTAACATTAAATGTTTGGAAAGCTCTGGGATAGCTGTTTTTTATTCTCATTCTGCTGAAAGGCAATGGTTTTTCTCTTTAGTAAACATCAGCAACTAACTCCTTGTTATGGTCAGGGAAAACCAAAAATACAGTGTTCCCTCACTTATCGCGAGAGTTACGTTCCAGGACCACCCGCGAAAAGTGAAAATCCGCGAAGTAGGGACACAATATTTGTGTTGTTTACAATCTCACTGGCGAGTAGTGTCTCTGTCCCCTCCTTGCCTCTCAAGCACACGCATGCCTTGTGAGGCGAAAACAAAGCTGCTTCAGCCTCCTCTTCTCTCCCTTCGGCTTCTCCTTCCTTCCTTCCTTAGGCTTCTCCTTAGGAAGGAAGTAGAAAGAGGGATTTATAATATAATTTTGTGATTTATACTATTATTTTAATGTTTATTTAAAAACCGTGAAACAGCAAATCCGTGAAAAATGAACCGCGAAGTAGTGAGGGAACACTGTAATAAGATTGCACAACAATTTGACCCACACTGTGAACTCTAGTTGGCTGTTGTAAACTAATGTGGATGCTTGTTTGGATTTCTATATAATTTTTATATAATTTTGTTTGACTGCACGTAGTTTAATTTATTGATGTTAGGTTTAATTTATTGATGTTAGATTTTAAACTGATGTGAGGTTTTAATGTTATTTTTATATGTGGGGTTTGTCTGGGATTTTTATGTCAGCATTTGTTTGTTTATGGAGGCATTGAATGCTTGCCATTTTATGTTGGAATCCACCCTGAGTCCCCTCGGGGAGAAAGGGCAGAATACAAATAAAATTTTATTATTATTATTATTATTTATTTATTTATTATTATTTTATTATTATTATTATTATTATTATTATTATTATTATTATTATTACTGGCTCAAAGGTCAGTAAATAATCAATTAAATCTTGATAAAGATACAATCAAAGGCACTAGATCAGAAAAATCTAAAAACACCGGTCATTGCAAATTTTCCAATAAGCTACTTTAAAAAAAAAAACGTGTTCACTCCTCCAAAGCAAAGGAGAAAACCCAGTTTTGTCTAGAAGCATCATTAACCTTCCAAAACAAAAGGAATAAACAACATGGGAGAGACACACAGTCCAGGAAAAACTGAGTCAACCCCGGCTTAACACACATTGGCCACTTACATCTGTGTATTGAAATCTTGTGTTGGGTCCAGAGGTGAGTAATCAAATATTCTTGGAAGATTTCCCACATACCTATCCAGGAAGAACAGTGGAGGAGGGAGAGGAAAAGAATAAATATCCAAATATTACAGTTTTATGTTTACATCATTTTGCTCTGGGAGAAGAGATCCTGGGAATATACCGTTTTAGGATATACAGAAGGTACTTCTGTTTTGCATATAACATCTATATCTATATATATAATAAAAGTGAAATCGGAGTATGTATCAGCGTTTTGATTGGCCTGGCGGAATATGTGCTCGCGTTTTGATTGGCCTCGCAGAATATGGATCAGCTTTCTAATTGGCCAGCCGGAATATGGGCCAGCTCTGATTGGCCGCCACTTTCACAGGCCACTGGGATCGCTGAGGGAAAAACTACTACCAACTGGCTTCGTTCGGCCTACTTCTCTCCTCAGAACGATGCTAGCTCTGGGAGAGTTAACAGCCTCGGCCTACACTTTGGTAGCCTCAGCTTACACTTTGGTAATCCAAAACACCACTGCCACCACCAGAAAGGCCGGACCTGGACCAAACCTGACACACATCACCCCATGAACCCACTGACAACGGATGGCCCCCTTTGGCCCCTCTGCTGACATGTTTAAGGCCTTCCAGGCTGGCCCCTCGCTGCTAGGCCGAAAAGGAAGACGCCATCTTGCCTCAGCTTTCAACTTCTTTGTAAGGCCCTACTTGCCTCAAAAGACAGCAGAGAACATTGTTATTATCTTTTTAACGATATGCTTATGAACACTTCTAGCCCCCAAAGCCCCAATCCAAGCCTCCTTTGATCATTTTGCTAACACGTTTCAGGCCTTGCAGCCTGGCTCCATTGTGCTAGGCCGCAAAAGAGGCAGCCATCTTCCCTGTTCCACATGGTTCCAAACAGAGCAGCTTTTGCCTGTGTCTTTTGGATACAGCACTCTCCTTCAACAAGGTAAGGCGGCAGTACGTAAATACTATTCACAGCAGACTAAAGAGAAAATAATGACTATTAAGGCAGGAATGAAGGGGTAGGAGGAAATGGCCATATAAGGAGGTACGAGCAGGCCAGGAACACAGCCGATGGGTTATCACATGGTTTCCCTGAAATCATGTGTTTTGAGAGAAACGAAAGTAATGAAGAAATGTAATACTGCACCACAAATATGCACCAATGGTTTGATATGTGGGCGGTCGTAAACTGAACCCACTGAATTGTATAAATAGACACTCGACCCTGTCTGCGGGGTTCTCCCTTTTCAGCATCTAGTTGTGCGTGGGATGAACCTCTGCAGCTGCAGGAACTTTTAGTAAACTGCTTTCTTTGGAAAAACCTCCAGTTGTCTGTCTCCTACTTCCACTGCGTCCGCTCAGACACACGACAAGCTGAGAAGAGGGGAAGTCTGGTTTCCGCTACATTTTCTGGTGACCCCGACGTGATTCCACAATAAGACGGGCCAGGAGATCGGAGACGGATCCCGTTGGCGGGACGGTCCCAACTCGGCGGTGGGGGCCAGAGGCAACTACCGTGAGACGAGAAGGGGCCCCTGAATATTGTAAGACCGGCTGCGGTACTTGCCTCTGATGCCAACGCCGGCCGACGGTGGGAGCCGCAACGACAGCGAGGTTCCAAAGAAACCAGGCAGGGAAAAGGATCCAGGGAAAAAGTCCAGGGGCGAAGGTTGGTCCGACGTCTACAGCAATCTGGCAAGTATAGTGGTTAAATGAGACACTAAGGGAACAGCGCCGGGAGGGACACAAACGTTCCCAGGGAGAAAAAAGGGGTTCTGTCTTGTGATTCCTGACACACACCGTTGAGTGTCCAGGTGCCCAGTCCAAGGCAGTCCCCTCTATTAGGCAGGATGGGAGGCAGTGGGTTCAAATCCACCACCCCATTACAGTGTATGTTAGACAATTTCGGCTCAGTTGCAAGTAGAGCCGTAGAAGGAATTCCCCAGAGAACAAGACTTGTGAGGGTGCCCCAAGACCAAGTCGTGCAGGGCTCATGAGGAGTCGCAACTCCCGGGGAAAGGAAAAAAAAAACTGTTTGATTTCTTTGTCATGTGTGGGGAATAATGAGTTTCAAGTTCTGCATGTTTCGTGGTAATATTGAAGTGAAAATGAAAAATGAGTCTATAGATTTACACAAAAAATGTTGAGCACAAATATCTAGAAATGTTTTATTACGGTTGAAAAAATCTGATTCGAAGAGGGTCTGTGTTAGTTTGCTTTTGCTGACAAGCTGCAGAGAGGCGAGAAAAAGGGAGGGAGGCTGTTAAAGTGGCTCAGAAAGTTTTCCTTGTTATTTCTGAGAAACAAAAGCTGTTTTCTTAAAAAGTTTTCTTTTGCACCTGGGCCTCATGCCAAAAAGATAGTGGGAAAATCTTGGCAGACAGTCCAAGGTAAAAACTCCCTGTCATTTCTGGTTAAACTCAGGCGAAATGCCCAGAGAAAGATAATGGAATTCCAGTGGACAGCCAAGGTCAATGAAAGCCGCTGTGAACTAGTGAAGTTTTAAAAATGTAATGTGAATTTAATTAAAAAAAAAAAAAAGGAAAAGAAAGAAAGAAAATGATGATGTAAATGTGTGTATATATATATATATATATATATATAATATTTTGGGGTTCTGTCTTTCACCTGGATCTTAAATCCTTGCTTTGGACTATTTTGGGACAACTGGGTGAGAATGTTTCATGAGCTGAGAGAGAGTGTGTGATTTTATCTAAACAACTAACCACTAATCAGAATTTCTGTGGACCTTGTGTGAATGAGATGTATGTGTTGAATTCAAAATGCATAAAGAGTTATAAACAATGTTAGTAGATTTGTTCAGAAGCAATTCGGAAGCTGTAGATATTTTTTTTTTGGAAAAAAAAAATGGTCTTAGGCTTGAAAAAAAAAATCCTTGTTTTGAAAGAACAATGCTTCAGTGTTTTTAGAGAACATGGTGATACAACAGATAAGAGCTGGACATCTGCCCAGAAATTGAATCTCAAGGAAAAAAAAAATGAGCCTGAACAAGTGCACTTTTGAAAACTCAAGCCTCTGTGGGCTACTCCCCCTTTTTTCTGTTCTACAGACTTTAAACCCCTTACAGGTTATAGGAAAATGTTGGAGGTTCTTTTTTGCAGCACTTTGGAATACAGGTGATCTTGGTGAGTCAAGAAGAAGGAGAAGGAATGTGAATGAATGTTTTGGAAAGGAGAGGACAAGGAGAGGAGTTATTGGTTGTGGAGACTTTGTATGGAAAACTGTCACAAGTTGGCAGTGCAAAAAAATAAATAAATATATATTTATTTTTGGGAAAAAAAAATTGATCCCATATTCCTGACACAGAAGGATTAAGAACTGACATTGATTTTTAAATTTTTGATTGACATTTTATTCAAAAAGGGAGCTAGTGCCCAAGTGATAAAAAGTTATCCTTTTGAGAACCAAAGACATGATATAATTGGCTACGTCTCATGTTTGCTTCATAATAATTTTGTGAGATTTGGATTCTGAACTTTGTGATTTTGGCCCAACTCTTTCTAAAGGTTACGGAAAGGAAGGACTAGGACTTTTGTAAACGGGACATTAGATCATGCAAATAGGGGCATTTTTTTCTATCGCCCCCAGCCTGGATTTTGCCAGATTTGAGAAGCGGCAGGAGGCTTTTTCAACGTGTGTTACTAACAAATTTTGAGCTGTTCAACGAGTCGGTGTAAAAGGGGAATTGAGTAAGTTTAACACTGCAGCAGGACTGGAGTGGAAGATTGCATTGCAGCAAGTGGATACACGATTGTTAAATCGTTTGCGGAAAGGAAAAGGAAAAGATGCGGAGAAGAAAGATTTTGTTGGATTTCAAGACAGATGAGTGTGTTGTCAAAGGCACAACCTCTGAGGAGGCCTGCCTTGGATGTGAGCGAAACGACTAGAGAGAGTGCTTCAAGAGCCATACAGCCTGGAAGGATGAGTATTTCCCTCCCCTTCTTTTCCCTCTCATTGTTTTTTGCTACAGGTCCTGAACTCCTGTATGGGATAAAACCAGAAGTCTATGAGACATGTTTATTGAGAGGCCTGGGAGGGCCTATAGGTGTTGCTGAGTGCTAAGGCTGTGATGGAGTGTGGCATCAGGCTGGAGGCTGTAAGGGCTGACCAACTCAACAACATACAATTTTCTATTTTGACCCAACTCTCCTGGTTAGGACCTTTTGTAACGGGACATTGCAAATAATTCGGATTTTTGACGGATTTGAGAGACAATGAGGGACTTTTTCATATGCCATCTAACAACCTTGCTTTTTAAGCCAAAAGGAGGATATAGCACGGAGACAATGTGACAAAGAATAAAATAAGTTAACCATTGCAGCAGGACCAGAGTAAAAAGGATTACTGCAGATCGCGAAAGAAGGCCCATGGAGGAATCATTTCTCAAGAGGCCATGGAGGGGTCGTTTGGGAGCTGAATAGTGGCCTACCTGCCCCACCCGTGGAGAGACAAGGGATTTCAACAAGATTGGCTGAGACAAAAGTGATGCCGAACAGGATGATCGACAGATGGGTAATCCGTTCCCCCTCCCCCATTCTCTCTCACTGTCTTCCTGCTTTCTTTTTCAGCTTTTTGGACTCCTGTTCCTAAATTGGAGATCCATAAGGCATTGTTACTGAGAGGCCTGTTTTCCAAAATGGAGATCCATAAGGCATTATTACTGGAAGGCCTGTTTTGGAATCCAAAACGCGCAGGAGTTTAAGTCTACCCCACGCCACACACTGGGTATACTGAGTATGACAGCTAAAGCCCTGTGAGAGATGGAGATTTTCTTTACAGACTTTTTCTTTACACAGAGACAATTCTTAGAGACTAGAGACTTGATTGGACAAAGAGACTTTCTTCAAATTAACTGAACATTATTCCTTTGATCAAGGAAGAGGAAACACACCCCCAGTTTGACTTTATGCCAAAGACTGAAAAGACCTGAAAGTTGGACATGCATGTGAATGGCCACCTCTGGCCATAGCAACAAATCCATCATCGGAAGAAGCCAAATGACTGGGCTAGATCAGAATTCTACTGTGGACTATGTCCTTTCTAAAACCTGATTAATATTTTTAATCCTCATGTGTTGTTTACCTCTGGTGATGAAACTATGTACAAATGCTATTCTGCGCTCATTTTCCACTGAAAAGATAGCTTGGCTGCAAGCTAGAAGGGATTGGAGGGACCCATAAGTCTGCTCATTTAGTTTGCTTCAGCTTTTGTATACACGCTTCGCAAAAAAAAAAAATGGGGGAATAAGGCAGGAATGAAGGGGTAGGAGGAAATGGCCATATAAGGAGGTACGAGCAGGCCAGGAACACAGCCGATGGGTTATCACATGGTTTCCCTGAAATCATGTGTTTTGAGAGAAACGAAAGTAATGAAGAAATGTAATACTGCACCACAAATATGCACCAATGGTTTGATATGTGGGCGGTCGTAAACTGAACCCACTGAATTGTATAAATAGACACTCGACCCTGTCTGCGGGGTTCTCCCTTTTCAGCATCTAGTTGTGCGTGGGATGAACCTCTGCAGCTGCAGGAACTTTTAGTAAACTGCTTTCTTTGGAAAAACCTCCAGTTGTCTGTCTCCTACTTCCACTGCGTCCGCTCAGACACACGACAAGCTGAGAAGAGGGGAAGTCTGGTTTCCGCTACACTATCTTTTTATTCTTTCCTTTTAAGGATCGTTTACTCCCCCCCCCCCCCAGTTTTTACTGAGGCAAAAAACTACCACAGAGCAGGCTTTGGCCTACTCACTCTAACAGGCCTGACACATACAGTCCCCATGGCCTACTATACATCCGGGCCCTGTTTGGAGTGGGATGGACCATGGATGATGGACTTGCATATGGGAGTTGTAGTTCACCTGCCCCACTGAACCCTGCTATTTCTTATTTATACTACTATTGCTTGACATTACTTTTATGTTTTATTTATATGGTGGATGTTAGCATGTGGCTTAATGACCTTGCAAGCCACTTTGGGTCCATTGCAGAAAGGCGGGGGAGAAATATCAGAATTAAATAAATACATAAAGAAATAAATGTCTCAATGGTATGTATGGTTGGAATGACCTTCTGTCAGGAGAGCTTGGATGGTGTCTTCCTTTACAGCAGAAGGGGCTGGACTAGATGACCTTCAAAGACCCCTTTCAAATCTAGGACTCTATCTATCTCCCAATCGTATGTATGACTGGATGTCCATCTGTCAGGAGGGCTTGGATGGTGTCTTCCTTTACAGCAGAAGGGGCTGGACTGGATGACCTTCAGAGACCCCTTTCAAATCTAGGACTCTCTCTATCTCCCAATCGTATTTATGACTAGATGGCCATCTGTCAGGAAGGCTTTGATGGTGTCTTCCTCCATGGCAGAAAGGGGTTCGACTAGATGGCCTTTGGGGCCTTTAAACCAGGCATGGGCCAACTTGGGCAGGTGTTTTGGACTCCAACTCCCACAATTCCAGAGAGCCTACCCCATGATGCGCTTTATGTCCTGGTGCCGTTTGCAGGATGATGGACCATGGGTGATGGGATATGTAGTACTTTCAATCGCTACGATTCCCACAGACCACTGCGATGCCCACCAGTGATGGAACTGGACCAAATTTGGCACACAGATGGGACATGCAGTACCTTCACTCGCTTCTTGAGACCACAGCAACTGCTACATATGACAGAACTGAACCAAATCTGGTATATATATCCCAAATGACACACTTTATATGTTGCAGCAGTTTGGGGGAGGATGGACCAAGGACGATGGGATTTGCAGTACCTTCATCCAATTCACCTCCCACAGGCCACTGTGATTCCCATGAATGATGAAACTGTACCATACTTGACACACAGGTGCAATGTGGCCCCCTTTACGCCCTGGTCCAGTTTGGCGCAGGGTGGGCCATGGATGATGGGATTTGCAGTACCCTCACCCAATTCACCTCCCATGGACCGCTGTGATACCCATGAAAGATGAAACAGTACCATACTTGACACACAGGTGCAATGTGACACAGTTTATGTCCTGGTGTGGTTTGCAGGAGAATGCACCAAGGATGATGGGATTTCCAGTACCTTCATCCAATTCACCTCCCACAGACCACTGTGATGCCCATGAATGATGAAACTGTACCAAACTTGACACACAAGTGCAATGTGCCCAGATTTAAGTCCTCCTGCCGTTTGAGGAAACAACTGACCAGGGAAGATGAGATTTACAGTACCTTCACTCACTTCCTCAGACCACTGCAACCCACACCAATGACTGATCAAGATCAAACTTGACACATTGCGTCCCCATGACCTACTTTACATCCTGGCGCTATTTGGAGGGGGATGGACCATGGACTTACATATGGGAGTTGTAGTTCACCCATACCAATTGAAGACAACTGACACTGGATCGAGACTAAACTTGGAACAAAGGCAAACAATTCCATTCTCAAATAACCCGGGCACCGCCGGGCCCCCAAGCTAGTAATAAATAAAAGAACACAATTTTGCACTTTAGATTATTAATATCACTTCATAATGTTTTTCAGATGTACACTAAAAAACTGAAGAGAGAATGCAACGTTATTTTTCCAAAAAAAACAAAACAACATGGAATGCTTGTCAAGGAATCTCAAATAACTTCAGATCCACGTTGAACATAAAAACTGGAGTGTGAATAGTATGTGGGGAAGTACTCTTTTGTTCAATACCTGTTGTGGTCTAGAGTAATGGCCAAGATCCTGCACTTCCAGATGTAGATACATAGGGTTCCTGAGATGCTGGAAATTGGTGCACCTAGTAGTATTTCTCCGGTGCACTTAGTAGTATTTCTCCCATTATTAGGCACGTTGAGACGGAAACTGGGGAGACCCCTCTGGTTCCTGCAACATCTGCTTATCTCAACCCAACCAACAATCAGGAAATGATCTTTAGGACCTTAGGGAGCTACCTAGCTTGAGAGATAGGTTTCTGGGATTCCCATTAAGTCATTAATGTCCCAAAATGTGGATCCCAAAATGTTACGAGATTGTAAACACATCTTACAGTTTTTTTAAATATTGAACAGATTGCCAGCCAACACTTCCAAGATGTGATTTTGGCACCATACAATGCATGAACCTCATCTAAGGCTGGATCTACACTGCCATATAATCCAGTTCAAAGCAGGATTCAGAAACTGGATTATATGGCAGTGTACACTCATATAATCCAGTTCAAATCAGATAATCTGGATTCAGAAACTGGATTATATGGTAGTGTATATCCAGCCTTAAGAACAAATATTCTGTAAGAAAGAAATGTAAATGTTGCTCACAACTGGAGAGGAAATAATTCAAATGTCACTTATCCCTCACATAGGCTAGCAGCTACACCATTTATTTAAGCAAAGGTTTGGCATCAACTTAGTGACTACAAAACTCTCCTGGAACAACTTACGCTCTCTGAAATTCAGGGATGTTGAAAAGCGCCTGCAGGACACTGTTGACATAGCAGCTGTTGCCCAGGTTTTTCAGGCCAGTGTACCCAGGACCAAACATTGGCTTTAGCTTCATGCCAGATTCTTGGATCACTTCCCATTCGGAGACTCTGGGTTTTATATCATTATCTCTCAGGCCGTTTTCTATCTGAATGCAAGAGAGGCTTTAAAGAAACCGTACTTTACAAGGTCATATTGTAAGAACGTACAAACCAAGGACACTTAAAAAAAAAGAAAAGCAAATCTTTTTTGATAGCAGCAGGACCAAAACAAACATTCATCCTTGAACATAAAAATAGCATTATTTTAAAACCGCCAAACCACAAATGTAATCATGTCTCCCCCTGCTGAATTATCCCAGAAACTGTAATAAGCAAGAGATGCTCGCAGCTTAATCACACTTCACAGCTCCAGCACAGAGTGTCACCACTGTCTCCACAAGGAGATCCTACTTTCTTTGTGAGTAGTTAATAAAAATTTATGAGCAAAGGCCTCATCATAAGCTGAGCAATGAATCGGATGTACTCTTTAACTCTCTGAGCCAGGAACTCACTAGGTGGCCTTAATCAACTTATTATTTCTCAGCCTAAGCCTCACATTTGCAAGAGGATGTAAGTTGGTTATCAGTGTCTAGATGCTCGCCATAGAGACATGATGGGAGACCTAGAAATTTGTAGAGAGAACATCTATATCTATATCTATATCTATATAATTATTATTTGCAATTTATCTACTTAGGGCTTCAACTATTCATGGGGGTCCACAAAGTGGAGGGCCTACTGTATGTGCTTAAAGCATAATTTATCCAGTCCACTGCTGCTTTATTATATTGCCTAATATCTTGTAGTAGGAGAACATAACCTGAAGAATAAATTCTATACCATTAAAATAAATAAGCATGGTTAAAAATTCCCAGCAAGTAGAAAGTACATTTTTCCACAAGCATGAATTTTCCTCTTTTCTAAAATTGCTCAAGAGAAATTCCAAATAAAAAGCAAGCCACTTACTACATGCATTTGTAGCATATCAATACCAAAATGCGCTAAGTGTTTGGCTATGTGTGGGTCCAAAACTGCCTCCTCTTCATCAAAGGAATAAACATCTGCAGAAATAACAACAAAAAGAAATGTTACACATCAATATTTTAAACAACATACTCTGAAACCACCTAGATAGCACAGTGAGCTGTAATAATTTCACTGCAATGTCTTGTAAATTATATATTAAGTTAATACAGCAATTTAATACAATTTGTTGACTAAGAGCTTCTCTAGATTTATACTGCTTACACTGGCAACTTTCTTTACATATTCCAGCAGCGGTGAAGGGATCTAATTTTCCATGGCTTCATCCCACTCTTCCCAGATTGGATCAAACACAACTGGGAGGAATGAAACAGCACATCTGGCCGTATCCTCATAGCTGTAACCCCTCAATAGTGTATATATTTCTCACGCAGAAAATTTCAGTTCAAGTCCTGCTTTAAAAGGGAAGTGATCAGAGAGAAAGAGTGTGTTGTGGTTTGAGTGTTGAACTAGGACACTAGGATTGGAATTCAAGCTTGGCCATTGAAACTGACTGGGTGAACTGGGTCAGTCCCATTCTCTCTGCATGAGAAGAATGCAAGGGCAGAGCTCTCTGAATAAATTCTGCCAAGAAAACCATATAATAGCTCCAGCTTAAGGTTACAAGAAGTCAGAAATGACTCAAAGGCAGAACAAGAAGAACAAGGGATCAGAGAGCTTGTGATATGAAAGATCTTTGCCCTCGACTCAGGAAAGATGCTGCCAATTCGAGTAGACAATACTGAACCAATGGTATGATTTATTATAAGCACATTCTGGTGCAGAGCATGGGAAAGAAACTTTTTGGAATCATGTAATATTACATTACACAGTGGTGTTTTATTAAAGGTAAAACTCTGAATATCATCCTTTGCTGTAAAATTCTGCATGGCAAAAACAGTTATGCGGTTTCCTTTGATCAGTATTTGGGATGGCAACAAATTGTTGGAACGATTTGCACTCTCTTTAAGAAAGTTAAAAAGGAGGAAGGGAACGGGAGAAAAAATGAATGCTTTTATCTTAGCATGAGTTTTTGTGAATATAAACCTACTTCTTCAGATGCAGGATTTTTTACCATGTCAGAAGTGACTTGAGAACATACTGCAAGTCACTTTTCGTGTGAGAGAACTGGCTGTCTACAGAGACATTGTCCGGGGATGCCCAGATGTGTTGCTAGGATGCTTCTCTCATGTCCCCGTAAGCTAGAGTGTCCTGCGTATTTGAACCAGCAACCTTCAGGTCAGCAGATCAGCCAGCACAAAGAGTTTAACCCATTGCACTACTGCGGCTCCTAGATGCAGTTATACAGCATATACAGCATATTTATACAGTTGCAGGAGTGGAGTAAAATATAGCAGGATCTATATTTCTTTGTGTAAATCATGTTCCTTTAATGTTTCAAAGGGCTAGGAGATGAGTCTTTCAGATCTTTACAGTGGCCAGTTAGTGTTGACGATGAGTGAGAGTACAGTAATAACCCTGTT